>NC_090884.1:66591683-66629183 GCF_036669925.1 Montipora capricornis
TTATTCAGCTTTCACGTGAATCGTTATCATGGTAAAGAAGAATCGTGACCGAGACTGTGATCGCCCTTCTATTGAAACTCAATGTCTTCAATGGCCCTTTTCAAGGTTAGTTTCTCTCATTTGCATTACAATTTAGAAAACAGTCCTAAGAAAATACGCACGCTGATTGGTTAAAAATCATGTTTCTATAACTCCATGGAGACACAGATCTAGCAAAAGCTGTTGACGTAGTGATGGCGTGAGCAAATAGAATTTACATTTACAATTAGAGTCAACGTGCTGTTTTCCTTTTTCTCGTCGCGTTTTCTAAAAGAAAAAGAAAACATATTCTCCGTGTTTCTCTCGAGTTATAGGAACACTCGTGAAAGTTTAGGAGAACTCGAAAAAGCTGTGGAAACACTCGCCTGCGGCTCGTGTTCCCCCAGCATTTGTCGTTCTCCCAAACTTTCACTCGTGTTTCTATAACTCGATAGAAACACGGTACATGTTTTCTATTTCTTAAGTAATCTAACGTGGATGCGAGGCAATTTCGGGATACCTGAAATTGCCTCACATACATGCTAGATTATATGGTAATACACTGATATGAGAAAAACTAACCGTGAAAAGGGCTATTGCAATCAATAAGTGTGAGGTTAATTTAGAGTACACTGAACTGAAAGGCATTCAAGGAGCTTGAATGTCAACACTTAAAAAACAGACGCTTTTAAGCGTCTGTTTTTTAAGTGTTGACATTTTAAAAAATGTGTGCATCTTCACCTTTCTTTTTTGTGTGCATGTGCGAAAGACCTCTTGCCTGAAGTAAAGAAACATTACTGAGGAGAACACCTGAAACTAAAATTCGAAAAGTTGAAAAAAGTTTATGAAGGGTTGGTGTAAATGTGCTATAAATGGTATTTGTGTCTTTTTCCTTTTCATCATTTAGTATCGGTATCGATAAATTGAAGAGAAAGAAATTTGGTCTCCGTGAAAAGAGAATCAAATAATAAGGTTTTAACGCTGACATTTGTCGAACTCGACGAAAGGATCCTCTTCAATTATTAGCTATTATTTAGTTAATGCCGTAGGAGGTTTTCACGTGGCGTCATTGCCGCCAAGTTGGTGGATGAGATCTCTCATTTAATTATCTTCGTTTGTTCGTCTACCGAAAGTCGTACATTTCTCTATTGTTATTGGTGTCTCTAGAGTTGGGTTGAAAACGTCCTATTTTCCAGTACTGCATTTTTCGCAACGCCACGGATTTTTTAAAAACTCCGATCTTGTTTTATGCCAGAAACCCAATAGCGGGCTCGATTTCTAGCCGTTCTGTGAGTTATTACGTGGGATGTCCCCTGCAGGGTAGAAAAAAATGGCTGGTATCGTGTCTGCCAGAGAATATATTATTACATAGCACGGAGAGGGTGAACGTAACCGACGCTGAATTGAATTTTGTATATGAGATAAAGAAACAAAATGCTGATTGTGAGTGTAATTTACATGACAAAGTAAAACTAGAGACTGCATGTTAGTCACATGTGAGGCGCTTTAGTGTGGGAGTCGAATCGATAAAAACTTGTATATAGATGTCAAATGTTAACTAGCTGGCGGTCACCTCGGTGTAAATTGACCAGTATTTCAGCTTGTCTCTCCAAACGGAGACAGATGATTTATCAACATCGGCATCGTGTTCTACGAAGGATATTATATATCTGCATGATTACATGGACTTTACTCAAGGGTGTGTATTGACTTCGGGCCTCGCTATCGGTATAAACAGTGACGTTTTAGTTAAATCTCGATGTCCAAACGTAACTCTCTAAAATTCTCTTAATAATGTTATAAAGCTTTCCATCTTCAACTGAAGGCAGGACCGGACTGAAGAGAGGCCTTTCAGTTTTAACTAGAGGTATCTCACTTTTAGAAATTCTGGAGCTATATGATTTAAGCCGCTGCCTAAGTCAAATGTCGTTTAGCCTAAACGGGGCCATGAAACTGCTTTAGTCTGACAATGTTCATTAATTGAAAAAAGGAGAATTTGTGTGCATTAAAAAAATGAAAAACTCTACGCAAGAATGATCACTGCAGTTGAGAATGCTTGAAAGAAAGCCCAAGCATGAACGGGACACGAATCAAAGACCGTAAGATTGCGCCGAACCATAGAAACTTTCATCAAGCCATTCGGAAACTCTGATAGACTGCAAGTTACAACCCGTAGGGTTGAAAAGTTATGAATTATTAAAAAAAAAAAACATAACTTTGAAATATCTCGCTATCATTCTAAAAAAAAATGTAAATTCGGCAAATAAAGACGAAAGACGATTTTGCCAAAGGAAAAATATATATGTCAGTCATAATTTTATCTACACTCCCTCCATTCCTTGGAAAACTAAATAATAAGATTCATCCAATTCAGTTTCTGTCCGGCTTTATTCGTTTCTTTTAAACTGAGCAAGTATTTTGTAAAAACAAACAACACATTTTTGAAGCGAAGCGTCTCGTTCAAGTTATCACAAACAGTTTTCAGGAAAAGGCCTGCAGGGGTGCGAGTTTTCATATTTATTCGGGCGGTTTCATAAATATATGTAGTGGAAAATCTAAGGGGCAGCTATGGCTACTTTCCGGTGCTAGATATATATTTTAGTTGGAATTCGCGTTTTGATTTCCCGGTCTACGGGAGACCTGTTATCACTTGATTTCAAGGGAGACCATAGACCTGCTCGGCCTGGGTAACTACGCTTGCAATTGAGTTGCCCAGACTCTGTAAAGCGGGAATTGAGTTCTTCAACTATCATATTGTCCCTTACACTAGACAAGCATAACGGAAGCTCTTGAAATATTTGTCCAAGCTTGTCCTACTCGGATTTTGCCAGTCTAGCCTAAGTTTATGTTGGCGGCTAGTGTTAGGGATCAGGCGCCAGCTAAAGCGAAGTTGTGAACCAGCTTCGCCATCACTCACAGCGTCGGTATGAGTCGATGATTTATGACATGAATAACATTAACAATTCAGTCACAAATCGAACACAAAATCTATCATTTAATTGTGATCGAAATCCAAGCATAAGAAAGGCAAGATGAATTTTCAAATGTGGTCTGTATAGAAGGTCTCATTAAAAATGAATGCTCGAAAATCGTATGCCATGCAGCTACTGTAAATGCTTTTAAAGTTTCCATTTTCTTTAATTAAGAAGCACTCAACACAACATGAAACTCAAAGTTGTCAATTTGAATTCCCGATCGAGAATAGTCTAAAAGGGGAACTGCATGATAGTTTGGCGTGCTTAAAAAAATTGAAGAGTGCCCATGATCTTTTGTCAGTCATCACGAGGCATAAGTTATCATCAATGGGAAAGATAGAACTAGAATTGAATTTTAAAAAAGCCAGCTGAACTTTTCACAGACGAGTTTCTTCGCCAATATAACATATTCAGCATTACAACAATTTGTTTTAACAGACAAACGAATTAGTTTCTGCTGGAAATGAGGTGCAATCTCATTGGGGTATTCCCTTTGTATCTCAAGAACGGAGAGAATTTAAGTCATCAAACTTCACAGTCATTTTTCTTTTTATTATCTTTAAAACATGTTAAAAGATAGACTTTCCAAAACGAGTGGTTGGCAGTTTCACAAATGGCTTTTCGGGCCCGAAACGTTTTCGGGACTTTCGAGAAACGGGCTCCTGGCCCCAGTTGTCAGCTGAGTTGTTCGAAGGGTGAATAGCGCTATATATATCCACCGGATAAATCACTATCAAGCGGATAAACACTAGCAAAACCAATTGATTTATCCGATGGATAGTGATTTATCCTGTGGATAGCGCTATTCACCCTTCGAACAACAGATGCCTGATGTTTCGAGTATTTATTGCTCTTCGAATCATATCCGCTCTGACGAAGGGAAACATCATCTTTCTTATTGTGAATGACCCACGTTTATTAACTACATTGTTATAGTTTGGTTCGATTGGATTCTGATCTTCACTGACTGATATGACCTGATATACACGTATATTACTTATTACTTAAGTTTCGTCTTAAAAACAAAAAGCTCTAATATGGTATAAATCTTATGAGTTTTTCTTTTTTCGACCGTGTGTATTAGAATAAGCCACTAATGGTTAGATCAATTTATGGGAAATCATGCTGTGTATGACAAAATGAACGCAAAGGATTCGCCGTGGCCCCTGTCTTTGAAGAGCATTTTAGCTTAATTGAGAAGAAACATTTGACTGGCATCTAAGTGAGACCTGTATTAAAATTTAGAACTTTCATCCAAAATGGATAAAGATCATATAGTCGTTTTGTCTCGTGAAAACAAGCTTGGCTTGTTTTGGTATTTTTGCATGCCATGAATACAAATATTTTATCTCCATTTTGGTGTCTAAAAGGAAGATGAATTTTAACCAACTTTCAGATTATATCTAATATTGCATGTCGAAATTATGAGTTAAACAAAGCAGTTGACAGCCAGCTGATCCTAAACCTACTCATTGCAAAATAGGTACACTACTTAAAATAAGACATCTCCCACTTCGTGACGTGAAAACAAATTAGTAATATAGTGTTTGTCAACGCCGGTAAAAAATGTTTATGGAATACTTTAATATTTATTGGAGCTAATTGAGGGCTGTTTTAATAGCAATAAACCGAACCTTACTAGTTGGTTAGGCTTTTAAGCCTGACTTCTCTATTAATAGTCGACAGTACGGTAAATATTGTCCAAGAAACCACCAAGTCACAAGTTGCCGGCTTATAAATGCCTTCCATAATGATGTGATTATTCGTTGGGAGATGATAACAAGTTAATTCTCAGACAAAAGCTGCTGGTTGTCTATAAGACGGACGTGCGAGACAACATGAGTAAGAAACATGTTAAAATATGAAGCCTCTTCATAAAAAGCCACCTGGATCGAAAATGATTTCTTGCTTGCGAGCAGCTGCAAACATATTCCCAAAAAAACCACGAACATTGTAGCCTCAGAAACGCAAAGGTGCTCACTTTGCCTCATATTATCGACTCACTCGTCGATCGTTACCTTTTTTCTTGCGATGAAGGTTTCATCCACGAAAACAGTTTTTTAGAATGGCTGCCACTAAGTAATAAATGCAAACGTACTTTACCCTCCCATTCGTTTAATGTCAGGTGCCGACACATCCTTATAATGACTTTTTTGACACATTTTTTTATGAATGCACCAAAATTAGTTCTTACTGAACAAAACAATAATTCAATGGCATCTCATTTGAAAACAGATCGTTTGCAAAGCCGAACCGAATCCGTTTGTTAAACAACCCGGCTGTGTTTGATTGACTGAAAGACTTAATAAAGACGAAGATAAAAATACGTTAAATTCATATTGCTTTGTTCAACCTAACGTTAAGTGTTGAAAAACATATTTCAAATTTATACAGGGAGTTTGTGAATTCAAAAGGCGACCATCACATAATACTTGCACATATTTCATTTTATTCTGCATGTGATGCCTAAATTGAGATGACCAACGCAGAAAAGCTCACTTATTTCCTTTTACAATCGGAAGAAGGAAATTTAGTATTTGTGAGGGCTGAGGTATTGAATATCCCTTCCAACGTTTTAAAAAGTGACGCTAAGTTTTGAGGCGTTGTAAGTTCATACAGATTAAGTTACGTTTCATGCGTTCTTGATGAACTCAGTAAGGTTTCAAAGTTTAGGAAATTATGAGAAAACAAATGGCCGCGACAAAATTCGAAAAAACGTCCCTTGTTTTTATTTGATCTGTACCATAGTCGATGAACGATTCGAAATATTTTTCAAAATAATTTACACGACGTCTCTCCTCAGTTTGCGAAGTAGGCGTATAATTATTTGGTAGTTTTGAATACATGTAATTGCTGCAGTTGACAGGGAAGGGATTACGACCTTTTGAGCTCACATAAAGTGACATTTGCCAAACTTAGATATAGTTTTTAGTTAGTTACTTAGTTAGTTTTTCATTCCAAAATTTCCTGCTGGCCAAAGTGTTTTGCGATGACAATGCAGTTGTTAGCTTTTGCCAAGTCGCTGTTGAACGTCAACAATTAAAGTAGACACTTATAAAAACATCCCTACTAATACCGATTTAAGTGTTTTTTTCTCTCATGCAAAATAAGAAGCTAGACGTTTTTGCGTGCCCTTGAGGGTGACATATCGAATCATTAAACAAAAATTACTACCATTGTCAAGAGATGCATCCAATGAAAAGAATACCGGTCAATACTGCAATGAGTCTTTAGCCATATTCTACACCTTTCCTGCAGTGCATTAACAAAGACCATCAAGTTTCTTAGATTCTACTGAGATGCGAACACGTAACCCGTCCACACGCAAAACGAAGTCGCTTTAGTTTTCCCTAACTCAAGCGTCTTTGTCAACGCAAACCGTTTTCGATGAGACAAAGACTGAGGTGTGAATGCGTGAATGGCTTCAAAGCAGCTGTTCTCGGTTCCAAACACTGTTAGCAAGTCATAGTACCCTTCATTCATTTATTCATTCAGTTTGTCTTAAAATTAAGCTCGCTCTCATATCAAATAGATCTACTTTTTTGGGAAATTAAAAAACACAACTTTCTAGGTTGTATATTTTTCTGATGAAATGGTATATTAAATGAATCATATATGAACTGCAGATATGAAATCAAGTGAGGGGTTGAAGTCCTGAATTTTTCAGGCTTCTCTACGCAATTGTAAAAAATTGCGTTCATAACTGCGAAGATCATAGCTTCTTTTGGTATATTTTACTGTACATAAATAGCGCGCTGCAAAAAAAAAAAAAGAGAGAGAGAGAAAGACTCGGAGAGAAACGTACGTAAAGCAAGACATTGTGTTCGTTCGATTAAATGCCATATTAAAACGCTTTAAAAAATCTAATATTAGGAATCAACTTGACGGAAGAAAATAATTTGAAGCTTGAAGGCTGGGAGAGAAGGTGTGACCCATTGAGACGAGGGCGTTGGTATTGCTTACTGTTATGTTTATTTGAATCTTGAATATCTCAATTGTACAGCAAGCTTTACAGTGCTACTCATCTTACCGTGGCCACCCAACAAACTTTCACATTTGACAACTACGTGTAAGTTTGTCAACTCAAACAACCCATTCAATGGTGTTCAACTTACAACCGTACGAACTTTGCAAGGAGGTGGGGGGGGGGGGGGGGGACTGTCAATCAAATTTGCCCACCGGCATGATTGGCGTATAAATTTTAAAAAACTTTGTTAGGCGGCCACGGTAAGGCGCATCGCACTGTAAATACAACTCTTGATTTTACTGAAAGAAAATACTCCATCTGTGGGTCTTTGGAATCCGTTGAAAAAAGCGTGACTATTTAATGTACAAAACATAAAATCTATGAATGATGTCAAAGATTTTCAGTAATTTTTCAAAATTGGCTCTTATCGGGATTGAGGACAGAAAAGCACGAAGTAGTATGGTGTTAACTTTTATTAAGCAAAACCTGTTAAGCTTATTTAAGCCCGCCTCATGGAGTTTGAATGAATTATTCAATATTTGTCCACCAGGTGGAGTCAAGAAATTTGCTAAATATGATTGGAACACTTCTTTTGGAAGTGAAGGCGGATAACGACTAAATTAAATTGAACATACCTTTTTTCACAATGACTTGCAAATTCTTTGAAGTCTGACGCAGACTATTTCACTAGCCGTCGGCGTGGTATGGCGATGTTGAAGAAGAAAAGAAGAATTTCAAGCTCAGGAGATGCTGACATCATTTCGTACAGTTTAGTAAACCATTCGAGTTTAAAAAAATGCAGAAAGGTTGATTCCATGGTCGTTAAAAATGACAAATCTGTTTGCGGAAAAAGAATGTGTTTTCATTTGAAAAAAAAATATTGTAACTGTTATATTTTTTCCTGCTAACTTTGAATAAGTTCCTTAAAGTGCACAATCAGTACTGACTAGTGTTAATACAAACAAGCTAAGCCGGTTCTACATTAACGTTGGAATTAATTTCCTGCAATGACTGAAGCGTATTTCTTTGAAAGAACTTTGATTGAATTTCCATCGGAAAATCATTGAAATCATAGTCTTGTTTTGGGTGTTAATTAAACCCTTTCAAGCATCCCTTTTAAAGTAAAGATTATGCCCATAAAAATGAAGCAGATTTTTTGAGAGATCTTTGATTAAATTTTCATCGATCTGAGAAATCTTTCATGGAAATCACAGTTTCGTTTTTTGTCTTTAATTAAGCTCATTCAGCCATTGATTTTAAAGGGAAGTTTATCTTTTGCAATGGTGATAAGTTTTTCAAATAGAGGATTTTCCAGGAAATTAGACTTCCCCTTTTCTATACATGGCTGACTAACCCTGAATAAACTCACAATAGTTTAAAAGCCCGTATTGCTTACAACAAGTCTACGTTTTGCAAAGCTACGGATAAGCGCTAAGGAAGACGAAATTACTAATGTATAATTTTACTTCGGGTTATGTGATTCCTTCTCAAAGGATGAACACCATTTGGTTTTCTTTGTCTCACTAAATGAAAAGAATCGTCTTCCTCTCTTTCCTTGTTATTTTAGATAGAAAGTCGAGTTCTGTTTCCAGTATACAAATTTTTATAAACCTGACAGTGTTTCCGGAAAAGTCTTGAATGTGAATGGTTTTCCCAGTGCTCTTTCGTTTAGTATTGCCCACATCTTAAACGCTAAAACCACTTTAACTGCAGGAAGGAAATCAAGGTTTTTATTAAGTCTTTCTTCCAACACTGATTTACCCCATAATTTTTCGTTGAAAGTTGGGTGTGACATTAGAAAATGTCCTCATAAGGTCTATGAAAAAATAAATATCTGTTTACACATTTATATGGTATTGAATTTTATTTAAACAAAATCGGAAAACGCAAAGCTTGCTAATAACTTATTTGGTTTGCAAAAATAAACGTTACGGTTACTGGCATAAAAACACTGAATTTTGATGGGATACTAATCAAAAGGTAAACTGGAATCAATCTTTTTTCAGCGTAACTCCCGCTTTGGAACAAGATGAACGCTTGCTTACAGTTGATAGGCGCCCAGGGCGTATTGAGTGAGCTGGGTAACCTGTGCGATGCTCATGAAAGTCAAGGCCGAGGTTTTTAAAAGGCAGACGCGGACAAAGGACACCGTGCCTAACGTTTATCGAGAACGTCAGTAAATGAGGAGAAGATATTCTCTATCCAAACAAGTTTCGTTCTTGAGGAACCTGCGCAACTTTTCAAAGTGTCTTATGAAAAGGCCTGGAAAGGTCGCCAAGTGGTGACAAAAAGCTGATTTATATTTTTGTATAGATAATGGACGAACGAGATTCGAAACGAGATAGGATTATGGTTTAGTACTGTGTCCAGAATAGTAAGAGTTGTGTTTCTCTTTACTCAAATTTCCTTTATAATGGTCATCGCACACGTTTTGAATTTCATTGGCGACTGTTTTTTACCAAGGGTCACACCGATTATGAAAGTGTTTTTGGCGAACTTCTGGATAATGGGCTTATTGCAACTTCTCAGTCAAAGAGCGGGTCTAGTTGCATGCAAATTTCCACCGTCGTTCACGCTAGCAAAACAGGCTTGTTTGTTTGGAGTAGTAACTAATTATGTGATTAATCACCACGCCAATATTAAATGAAACCTTTTTAGAGAGAGTATTTAATATGTTCTCTTTTTTTTCTGTTATATTTTATTCCTTCTTTCAGGTTGAGTGAGACCCATTTGCTGAACGGAAAACTCTCGGACCTCCCGCTGTGAAAAAGAAATAAGTCTTTAGAATATCATTTCATTTGTAATTAATCTGACTTTAAGAAACCCCGCTCTTTCAAATTTACTTTTTATTTCAATGAAACGAAAAGCTTCAAAAACGTTCGTTTTGGTTAAAAGGTAGAAACTTTTAATGGCGGCGGGGGAAATTCAGCTTTCAGTTCCGCTTTGCAAAAATAAAATTAACAACGCCGGGTACAAATTGATGTATTTCAGGCTGGGAGCTGTATTTACAACAGAATTGCCATTCACTTGTGATGAAGCCTTCCAATTGTATTCTAGACACATTTTAGATATCGAGAAATGCTTCAAAGCTTAAATATTTGAAACATGAAAATGTCATTACCTTTTCTTATCAAAACACCTGATTGCTTCTCTCTGACTTCATGCACCTTTTCCAACTTCTCCCAAATCTTAGACCTTTTTCCCTGACGTTTGGGACTGTGACATCCTTAAATTCAATCCGTCAAATGCGTATAATTTCCGAAAACGTGGTAATAACTTTCGGTGCATAATTTCTTCAAACATTCGTTAAACATTGCCATGTACATTTTTTTAAAAACAAGCGCTGACAAAAGGTATTGATTGCTCAGTATATTAATTGCTTTAACGAAAACATAACGCATAGTTTTGTTTTAGTTTTCATTTTTTTATATGTGAAGTTACTGTTGATAAACCGAAGACTTGCAGATGGTCCAGTAAAAGTTGCAATTTACATATTATCTTTCCGAACATAAAATTCTCATTTTCAATCTGAGCCGGCTCATTTTTAATGAAAGATATTCAAACGTATACAAACTTATAACGTATAACGTTTTCTGGATCGTGACATATTCAAATTATGGTACATTTGCCAATGCAGTAATCACAAAAGAATACTAGTTCTTTGTCTATCCTGCTGTGTGTCATATCTACTTTATTTTACAATGATATTTGGCTGCTTTCTAGTCCTGTGACGTTAAAATGTTTCTTTTATTTAAAAACTGTACCACTCTATTTAAACTAGTTAAGTTTCAAACATTTGCTGTTATAGCTACAAGAAATCGGCGAAAATATATTTTACAGTTCAAAGCACTAATTTCTGTCAGGTGATACACTCAAAAGTTTATAAAAGACAGATTTTTGCAGTCAGTGAAATTGAAAAAAAGTCTATGATTCTTTATCAGGTAACTGTTCCATTTCGTGTGTGTATGCATGTCTTCTTAGATCAACTTTTCGGTAGAATGCTCGATCACAAACTTGGCAAGAAAAAGGTTTGAAGCCCGAATGTTTCCGGCTGTGTGTGATAAGGTTGCTGGACTGGCTGAACGCTTTCCCGCACTGTAGACACTTGTGGGGTTTCTCCCCAGTGTGAACGTAAGTGTGTTTCTTCATGTCGGATTTCTGGTGAAATCTCTTTCCACAATAACCGCACGGAAAAGGCCTTGTATCTGAGTGAATTAGCATGTGAGTAGAAAGCGTCGATGACCTCTTGAATGTCTTGTTGCATTGTTTACACTCAAATGTTCTTTCGTTCGTGTGGATTTTCTTGTGCTGTTCCAAACTCACTCCATGACCAAACGTCTTTCCGCAAACATCGCACGCGAACGGACGACGTCCAGTATGAGAGCGTCTAACGTGGACTTCCAGACCATGCGGTGTGCTGAAAACCTTTTTGCAGCTAAGACAATCAAACGTTTCACCATTGTAAGCTTGTTCCGATTTTTTCTTCTCGTGTGCGACCGGCTGCGTTCCTTCACGTGTGAACACCTTAGAGTCGGCAGTCATACGGGCTGCAAACTGGTTCCGGCCAAACAGAGGAGCACGCCAATACGGAATATTAATTCTTCCTTGTTCCGTTAGTAACGGTTGAGGCGGTAAACGCCCGAACGGTGGAAGAAAAATCGGGTTGAAAGCACCAGGAGGAATAAATCGAGAGGGAAAGCCAGGTAGATAAGGTCGAACATCTGAAAGATGATAAAAGAAGAACAATAAATCAGACCTAGTTCTGGGGTCGTTTTAATTTTCTGCCAGTTAACACATGACGTCTTAAAAAATAACATGTGGTCCGTGGCGGGGCATTGTACTCTTTTTAATGTTACAGAAAACTTTCGCCAAAAATCGACTTTTTGCAATGTGGCAACCAGCTTCCAGCGTTTGAAAACAAATCAAAATATATACGCAAATACAAAGATTTCATGAATGTTTAATATTTTTTAAATCTCAAGCCAGTGCAATCTGCTCATAATGTCAGGTTTCCCTCTCTAGTGTTTTAGAGTACCCGTGCGACGGGAAATTTTTGATTTCTTTTATCATTTTTACGGCAGTCTTGATAAATTCAAGAAAGGGTAAATGAAGATTCACTTAAATTAGAAACCTTTGTAGACACCGCTTCATTTGTGATACAAAATGGTGTTTTAAAGTTTTGATTGAAGAGGAACAAATCATCCGAATTGCAACAATACGCAAAGGGTAGTGTATAAGAAAATACTTTGTATGGTATTTCCTCTGTATAAGAAGCGTAATTAAGCTTCTGTGACGATTAATTTCAACGGATAAATAAAACAAGTGCTAAAGCGCATAACTTCCCCTTCCTCCGGCAAATTCAGTGCGTTCCTTTCTGTTTGTGGCAGTCATAAGGGCTCCATGCCTCAATTTGATTTTAGATCGTTCTAACACTGGACTAATACATGTACTTTGTTTAAACAATTAAACTCCAACGGGTTAAATATACAGCCTTTAAGATATTGTGAGAGAATTCTCCTGCTTAATTAATCTTCGCTCGACGCCGTCTTATGAAGTCGGAGTAGCTATATAAATAATGTGAAAAGTTTTGTACTCGTGGGCAATTGGCAATCGTGTAAAATGCGGCGCGCTCTGTTCCATACTATTTAAAGTGGTTTGTTTGCAGATTTAAAATCTTTCTATGAATGAACCGCCAAAAAATACTCGTAAAGTTTATGGGCTAGTGGGATCATTTCCTGTGTGCCATATTAAGCCAATTCGTGGGTTCTGATTTCCGAAATTAAACCGAATATCCAAAACGAAGAAATTGGCAGATTCACAGTTACAACCAAGAATATATTTCTATCATTAACTGGTGGGTTATCAATACAGCTTCTCTTATATGCCACTACTACTCAAGTTTCCATTTTCAATCGCGGCCGCGGGATTAAAGTAGCCGTTAATGTGACACAAATATTTATGCCGGTTCTGATTGCAAGTACAAAATGAAGCCAGTGAATTTGATAAAAAAAAAGGAAATAAAACACAACACCGCTTACATCCAATATCAAGCTCCTTATGTAAAAGCGAAATAAGCCATAGGCATATTTACCATTAACAGTAAGTGCAGCCTTGTGCGTAAAATTTGACCTGTATGCTTCTGCTGCAAGAAACTGTGAAGACGTCTTCTGCTGTTTTGTCGGCTTATCTGGGGCAAACAGGTTTTCAATGTCGAACGGACGGCTTGACGAGGAGCTCTTCCTTTCCTTCTCGCCCGGTTGGTCTTTCACCATCTCGGAATTTGAAGTTTGCCCTGGGGAAACTTAATAACAACTCAACAAGTTAACTTGGGTGATTGTAGACTGGGTCGTCCAGGAGATCGCAAATCCCTAGTCCAGAATAATACATCAGCAGAAATCTGGCTGTTTTCAGTTTGGAATATACGCTCGTAATACACTTTCTCTTCATAAAATAACATGAGCGCTGATTTGAAAAGTGCGCACGATTTAATCCAAACAGAAATTTGTCGTTAGTTTTTAGTTCGCGTTTGAAGTTTCTGTAAAAGACGAAGCAATTTAAACATTTAAGTAAGGAAGAAGATAAGAAAACTTTTTCTGACGCTTCCTTAACTATTGAGGATTAAAAAATAAAAAAATAAATCATTGCTAATAAAAAATCTGTCCCTAAGATGCGCAACTCCACACAATCTCACCATGCATTAATTCAGAACCGGTGAGATTTTGCGGGTCCGTAGAGGGCGCCTGTGCCATCCGTTTCTTAACCAGGAAAGATCTTGGCATATTTTTTTTTTTTTGAAATCTCGTTTGTCGGAGATGCAAAATCTGAGCGTTGTTTCAGTCAGTTCAACGAACCACTGCAAGCTGGTCGCTGTATAATAAAGACATTTTTGGGACGTGATGAGTTTTTAAAGGCGTCAAGAACAAAAAGCGTAACCCAGGTCTATCTGCGGCAGGTGAACTCCATAGCAACAACAAGGACCAGCAGCGCATGCGCGCTGTGTGGATTTCAAACTAGCGGATGATGATTGTCTGATTGGCTCATTACAAGTTTCAGCTGGGAGGACTTTATCGAACGCCAAGTACAGTAGATCATCGTTATTAGTGGTGTAATTAAACAATTTAAATGTCTCCCTGTGATCAAAGCGGGATACCTGGCGCCGAAACTTCTCTTTTCAAGAAAATATATGGAATATAAAGGTGATGCGCTCAAAAAAAAAATCGAACCTGCTTTTTGTCATTTTTTAAGTAAGCTTAGTTGTCAACTCTTTGGTCGTGTTTTGTTAATGAGAAAGACACTTCATTCAATGAAGTGCGGTCGCACACTATTGGATTTCGATCAGATTTGAAAAACCATAAACTTTTCAGGGTACTGCCGTGGACTACTATGATGCGTGATTCACGCAGGCATTCGGTCTCGCAATCGATCCATGCTTGACAGAGGAAAAGAAACGCAAGACGCTTATTGGATCTCAAAATAAGCGGGTAACATATTGCGAGAACAATTTTACACATCTATGACAATTTGAGTCGCTTTTATCCAAGTGAAAGCCCACGCGAAGAATCTAATTAGAGGACGTGTGGGAGATGATTGGGGGTTATCAACAGGTGCATAAAGTATTACCTTACCTACATTTTAATCGAATTAACTGGGGTGATTAATAGCGCACGGCAAAATCAAACTTACGTCTTTCGAAGCTTGTTTTCTATTCGTTGCTAAGCTGCATGAAGGAACGATTATATTTAGGAGTATTTGTTCGGCCAAAAATCGCAACAGGATACGATTTGTTTGCAATCATTTGTGGCGGGCCTAATTCCCGTCTTGTGTTAATGACACTGTGATAATATCGACCTGTAAAAGGAAGTGATAATAATGCGTGTACAAGTCCTGTTTTATTGCCTTGTCTCAAAACGCGCTAAAACTTGACCATTTCAAAGCTCTCTAAAAAAATCGCATCGTCTTAATTGAAGTTTCTTTCTATATGATGACAAAAGAGAATAAGACTCTTAAAGAAAAACTAACGAATTCAAATTAAAGACGGCTTTTTTTGAGAACCTGTGAATACAAAGTGCTTGATGTGTCGAGCAACAAATTCGTTATGGTTTCAGATTTAGCAAAAGAGCGTTTTAAGAACATCCATTAGCACGAAATGTAAATCTCCGCCGTATTGTGTTTGACGTAGTGATTTTCTTTCTGTCAAAGAGGATCGAAAAGAGTTTCTTAATGAAGTAAAAAACGCTTTACGAGGAGTTGTCATCGAACCGCTCGCTAAATCTCTTAACGGACACCCTGGGAAATTAAGCATCGCTTTTTTCCTGCGCATTGTTGCCTTCGTTGAGCGGAGTCTAAAATAAACGTTGGACGCAAACTTTTTCCCCCAATTCTTAATCAGCTCATCACGACTAAACTGCTTTTGAGTCTTTGGCGATTAAAAGGCTCCGCTCAATAACCACCCTGATATAAATGTGCGTCACTCCACAATGGAATAAAAGAGAAATTGGCGGTCGCTTGAACTTTTTTTAACTACAATTTTGTGATGCTGTTAAACAACTGTGTAACTTGTAATTCTAGACTCCTTGTGGACCCCCAGGGGAAATTACCACAAAATGAAGAACAGGAGTTATTGTTTTAAATGGAAACACGGGGTGGACCATTCTTTAATTGTACGTATGATGAATTAATATTTGGCTAATAAAGAAAATTGTGGTGGCTCAGACAATTTCCAAGCTAAAAGCACTTAAGCTACTTAACACGGCTAAAAACTAAACAAGATGCGATGTAGGTTGATCAAAGCAAATTTTTGTCCAATTTTGTTAGCTTGTCTGCACGCGTACGACAAAAATTAAGTAATTTTACAGCGGAAGAAAATTAGAGACTAAAAGATGTTTTTTTTTGCCTGCGAGAAAGATAAGGCTCTGTTCTCTTTTCGTGTGGTTGTTCATGCAAATTTTGAAGCAGTATTGTCAAACATAAATAAAATATGAGTAGGATAGGAGTAAATTTCGTACAATACTAATCTGAGGACACCTTAGCTTTGCAACACTTGAAATTCATAGTGGAGACATTGAATAATACCGCTAAAATTAACAGTCAGCGAATTGAGCAAGTAATAAAAGGAATATTGATGTTTTTTGTCGTGTCTTAGCCAAAACACTATCAAGAGCTAAGATGTCAAATTTCTCTGAGTGAGTCATCTACATCTATCAGTACATGACCTTTCGATATAACTCTGTTTCACAAAATGCTTTGTTTTCAAAGTGTTAATAAACATGCATTTTTGAAAAAAATTCTCAAAAAGGGCGACATTTAATGCAATATAAGCTTTTTCGTTTATTATTATTTTTTTTATTATTATTTTTTTAAATTTATTTTCGGGAATAAATCCGTCCATAAATTGAATAGCAGGGTTTTCTTTTTTGAAAAAAAATCATCCACTTTTAAAAAACTATAGTGCTTTCTTTCCTTTGATGAACTTATTTCCAGTCACAATGTCTGTTCCGGCGTTACGGACTAAAACGCTGTAGCTTAGCAGACTTGAACACAATTTTCCGATTTTTCATAGTCGAAACGTTTTATATCACTCGGGCCGATTCATCATTGTGTTTCTTCTTTCACGCTTATAGCAAGTAATTTTTTTTTTTTCATGGGAAAAATGTTAAGCCATCTTATCTTTTCGTTTTTATCTAAATAACCGTACGTTTTGCCCTAAACAGTAAGATAATTAATAGTTTTTTTGTGAAATTTTTAATTCGACAATATGGGAGGCAGCTGCTGAAATCACCATCCGTTCGAGATAAGATCCTCGCGTGCAACGAAAATGAATTATTCGCTTTAGAGTTTCCAGCGAGTGGCACCGGGTAGGAACAGATAACACCAAACAAAATCTGAAATAAGAACATAGTTCATTGCAAAATTGAAAGACCTCGCGATATTTTGATATCAACTTTGTAGCGAGTGACGCGTGACAGTGGAAGCTTATTTGCGACTCAAACACGACGCAAAGTATAGCATATATTGAGGCACGTTACAAACTGGAATAAATCCTGATAGCCACTCGTCGAATTGCCGAATGGTTGTTTCTCCACTCAGTACGACTTAATCCATGGAACTACACTTTTACCTTAGAGGCCGGTCAAAATGCTACAGTAGTTTGAAAATAATACAGCTTTAATTGCTAGGCAGAGAGGAAAAAATCGTGTCAGTCAGTTTACATTGTGTCTAGTTTATAAAACTGCTATTCTTCAAATTGGCCGCGACGCAGAATGCAAACCAACATATGACGAGCAAACAAACTAACTATGATCACCCTCGAAGAAAAGGTCTCATTTGTTGTCAGTCGACATGATCATTACCTACATTGGCTAAAGCAAAAGTTCAATTTAGCCATTCACTAGCCGGGAAAGTGTTTATATAAGAGGGACTGTGAATTTTTTTTCGTTGACCTTTTCCATCGCTCTATTTATTTTTAACTGATTATGCCTTTGTCTCTTTCAGAAAAAAATGTTTCAAGCCAAGCGACAGCAAAATGGTGGCACCAATTAACGAATTCTTTTAATTTCTCGCCGATCGCATCATGAACCCACTGAGTCAGGAAAGGCTTTGTTATCGGGGATATTCCATCTGGTTTCATACACATCAATTTTTCACAAAGCCAAACGGAACGCTCCATTATCAATTCTCGCGCAACGATAGTCGTTTTTTTTTTTCGACAGTACATTTGCTATAACTGGAAATGCTAGAGATTTTATGTGGGTCAGCTTGGGAGTTTTTGATTGTGAAACGGAGCAATGTTTTTTTTAAAGAACGAAAAACCCTAAATAACGGTAGCTTTTTATTTCTTGAGTCAAGCAAAAAAAGTAACTTACATCACACTGTGATATAAACAAAGCATGCAGCTACTGGGGCCGTGTAGAAGTAACAATTCGAATTAGACAACAGCGACAAAATACCAACTGCGGGAGGCAAACAAAGAGAGATAAAGTGAAATTCCTTATGACGGAAGATCAGTCTGTTTAGTGGTTAAACGTAGAATCCACTTGGAAGCCGAACAACTGGGCCTCGGCAATTCCTACGTAACTGTCCTCATTCAGGTATAGACAATAGACAATTCACAACTTCAGGGAGAAATTAGTCAATCGAAACACAATGATCCGTGTACGGAAAAGTTCACCTTTTTTGAAGAAAAGTGCAAAAGTGTGTATTTCCTTTCTAAAATTTTCGTCAAGTTGCCCGAAAAACTCAAGGGCCCTAGTGGCAAACTACAGCTCATGGTTTATAAATGCAAGGATAAAGCTTCCAATACTGATGCCTCTATAGCAATAAAAGCTCTTTACAACCGAGAGGTAACAAACTTTGAATGCATTGAAATTAGCTGACGAGTCAGTTGACATGTAGTTGATGGATTTGGGAATTTCTGAAAAAAAAACTTCAGGTGAATCAGCTGTCAGCGTCACTTATTAATAAACCTTTTCGGGAAATTTATCTTGCTAGATAGAGCTTGCTGTTCATTTCCACTTCCCACACTGGATTACCGACGTTTCCTCAGTTCAATTTTCTCATGATATATATTCATGTTTTAAAAAGCTGGTCTCCCAGACCCGAACATCTGTGTATCAGATGAGGTTGCGCTTTATGCAGTTTAAAATAAAAACGAATACATTGAGTTGAATAGTGAAAGCCAAAAAAAAATATTGTTATGAAGCCTTGAACTCGGGCAGGCAAAAATAAAGACGCAACAGCAACAAGTTAACTAGAGTTTGTGACAAACATGATAAAACATTGTAAACAGTGATCGCATTTAATCATAAGGCAAAATCGGAAAGAGGAAGAAATAAAAAAAATAACATAAATATTTCACTGACCAGGGGAAGCCGGGATGAGTCGACAAGTGATTACTAGGAACTCTGTTTGTGTGATGCTTGCTTGGCTGCAGCGCGACTGAGGCACTAAAACACTCAATTACAGTTCACATAAACTCTCGCTAACCGCTTTTATATTAAAGCCACCAAAGGCAGTATTGGCAGATTATATTGAATTGAGCAGAAGTGACTTCGAAATCTCTGTCGGTAAAACCAGATAAGAATATATTTATTGAATTTCGAAGGCTTCCCATTACCAGTAAAAGGTCTCGGTTTCACGAGATCACGCTTTAGCATCTGGGTTCGGCTTAGATTGCTTCTCACACGGTTCTTTGGCGCCGCCATTCTGCATGGGCTATCTCGAAATATCTCTCGACGAATAGAATATCACGTCCTTCAGTTAATGCGCTCTTAACTAGGGTCTTTAGCTAAGTGAATATTTCATGTTTGCCCGCATTTTCGAATGATCCATTTTTGTTATCACTTTCAGCGCATCTTAACTGCTTGTCCGTGGTTCCAGTGTGCAAGCGTAGGTGCTACTGAGCGACATTTTGTTGCGCGAGGGCTGGTAACAAATAGTAAACAAAGAACGCCCTGTCTCAAAAAGCGTGCTTTGCAAAATCAGTGAGTATTGTTTCATAAAGATCTCGTATCGATTGCAAATCGCTCTAGCACAGTGCAAAGCCCTGAAACCGTGACATGATGCTCTGATTTTGTTTGACAAAGAGACGTCATTTACTAGGACTGAACAATCAGTATTCGCTTCGTCTGAGTGAACGAAATTCCGAGACATTTTTCCGTAAACTATTCTTGCTAGGATCTTCTGAAACAGGGACGGAGCAGTATTAATAAAAGAAAATTGTTTTCGATCATAAAGAAATGGTATGTTACCCTTTATACTGCAGTTTTGGAACCACGAATAGTAAAAAAACATTGAATTCTGATGACTTGAACAACGGTGAGTGACCAAATTATTATTTTGCAAAGTGCCACGGAGTTGCAAAACTTGACAGTAAAACGGAAATGAAAACCCGGAGATTCCATGCTCTCGCTATCGGTCAACGCCGAGGGCGTCCTGAAAAGTAGCTCCATTAAATCTACGGCCCAGAAGGAACGGACTGTAGAGACTGAAACGTCCTTATTGTTTTGTCAGCTGCAAATTAACTGTGCCCGCGAGAGAAAATGATTTAGAAGCGGATATCGAATCCGAGTGACGCGGCAGGATTGATTGAATCCAAAGTGACAGCACGATGAAACTAAAAGCTGGTCAATATCATTGCCTCAAGTTATTCTCTACATTAAACACAATATTGTTCACATTTTTTGCGGAGAAAAACTCACTTTGAGCTCCTCAGCTCAGTTCTACTTACTTTTCTAGATTACTGATTCCTCTTTTCTTTCACGCAAGATACGGCCGCCAAAATGGCTAATCAGCCAAAAGGAGAACAAGGTATATCGCGGTAATTTCTCGGAGTGGAAAGCTGCCAGCAGGACAGTGAAACACGCGTTGTAAGCAATATTTTGGGCCGGTTTACACTGAACGGCGCTTTATGTAAACAACTCACAAAAAATGAAGCCAGCTCCAAACACAAAGAATGTTCGAATGAATGATACCGTTTGATTAAGCTGAACGATTTACTGCCGCGAAAGTCCTAAGGCTGCAGCGGAAAATTATAACCATTCACCCCGTAATGAATCTCAGTTGAACAAATGTGGATTCGAATTTTCTATTTGTCGATTAATACTACTATCTGTACGAGTTTTGATAGCGGTTGAACTTGCGCAACGATAACATTGTACTCTGTAACACTTTGTTTTTCCCAGAAAATAATTTCCCTTCCCAGTCGAAACCGTCACTGCAAAGAACAGGTGCTATAAGTCATATAAAATAACGTATCAACCCTGATTTCCAGTCTCTAAAAACTGTAAAAATCGTCTTCACAACCAAAACTCAATTGAAAGTGTCGTGATTACCATCATTTTCGAATCATTTCCAAATTTGGCCGGTTAATTCCAAGAAGCAGGTTTCTTGGGAGGAAAAACAGATTTCTCAATGTATGCTCGCAGTACATCCGCGTAAAAAATCAGAAACCAATTTGAAACAGATTCTCAAGACAGCACATTAGCTAAGAAAAAAACAATTAAGGGTTTTTGCGTTAACGAACGCACTGAATCCTGTAATCGATATTATGAATAGTGGCAACAACCTGCATACGGAAATGGACTCGTGGACATTTCAAATCACACATTTCCGTCGAAAAACCGCAAAGAATCAGAGCTTTATTGCAGAAGAAAGAAAGACGTATCAGCCAATACAAATGCACACTTATCTTTAAAAGAATCGTGCCAAGAAAACTTTAATTACCTGATCTGAAAAATTGATAGCACGCCCTATGCGTGCCGTAAGCGCTTTGCTCTGCGAATGCAATCAGTTTATTACCTGAAGTGATCGAGTGCCTTTTATGATCTATCGCATCCACCTGTCATTTAAAGAAAATATCCAGCACTTTGTGTCGCGTTAAGTAGGAGAGTATTTTGATTTGCGTGTATGCTTTGAGAGTTTTGTTTTTCTGTCAATAAAGTAATGGACGCAAGACAAGAAAGTACTTAATCTTTGGCTCTATTGCCCAAAACAAAATACACAAAGAGAGGTAGAATTAAGTATTCTTTTTAAAATAGAGAAGAACATGTTAAAGACCTTCTTTAATCATCGCTATAAAGGGCAGATATCAAGGTGGACCGGGAAATTACTAATTGAATAAAGGGAGTGATACATTTACGTCTGAAAGACACGGAAGCCTCAAACCGAATATTCAATCGCGAGCAACAATTAATTAAAGAGAGTTAACACAATTTCAATCTCTTTCTGTCAGTGATTTCAATGTGGCCATTTTCACAACAGATGCTGTGGTTCAAGTTTTCATAATAAATATATAACAAAAGTTTTTCATAAGTTTTCCATGTCGACCACTTTAAATGCAGATTAACAAAGTAAAGCATTTTGAAAATAGAGCTAATTTAGAAAGGGAAGCTATTTACTGTTATGTAAGAAATGCTCTTATAATGGCTTTGCCTTTAATTTAAATCTCGCGTTCTTGCGGGCACTCAAGTTAATGCAGTATGCTTTCCGTTTAGAAGAAGAAAGCTGTTTTTTCCCAAAGGTCTTCTATCAACAGATGCGAGCATTGGCTGAAATTTAAAGTGACCATGTAAATTTTACTTACCAGATTGGTTTCCGAAAGGCTTCGACGAGGAATGACAGACCGAGGCGGTAATCAGCGAACTGATAGAAGCTGTTTAAATTTGAGGTTCTTTAATTGAATCCTAAAATGCGAATGCAAAAGTGTATTTGCAAAACTATGGCCTGAGCAGATGTTGAGAGTGAAAACAATAACTGAAACAAGGCAAATTCGATCTTTTAATTACAGGTTTTCATGTAGAGATAAACCAGATTTATTACCGTGCAGCAAACAGCGAGCGTAACCCCAAGGACTGCATCAGTGGTGAAACTCAAGGTTTTTCCCATCGCTGACTTTTTTCTTCACGGAAAACAAATTTTTTACCTGTTATCACCCTGTCATTGGATTTGAGAAAAATACAATTACTGTTACCGCACTTTCAGTTGTTTGTTGGTATCAATTTGAAGAAAAAACAATAGATACAAACAACTTAAAACAAATAGCTCTAACTTGCAAAATTTTTCAGATTTCCAAGTGTATTATTAAGTTTCAATTATAGCAGTAACCTTGCTATTTATAATCCTTCTGAACAAATTTGGATTCAGTTAACTCTGCGATCCGGCACATGTTCTGTAATTAAGATAGAATAGGGCGATTGCATTCGTTAACATAATTGGTAATAGAAGTGCAACTTAAGTTACAATTCAAAATCTGACCTTAGGAAACGAAAAAAAGAGGAAACTTTAGCAACATTTACTAAGAAAACGTTAAAAAGTTAAGATATAAAACTTAAAAATTGAAAAGATGTATCAAATACATCTTTTTCATTGCAAGTTCCTTGAAATTTCAGTCATTCTTTTCATTTCCTTATTTGATTACACGTAGCTACATTTACTGTTGACAATTGATTTTGAGGAATTTAATCAGTGCTCCCGCTAGAAAATCGCGAGTCCAAACTAAAATGAATGTTCCGATCATCAGTTTAGGTGCCATCTCAGTAACTAGAGAGCGTCTCATAAGAAATCACTGTCTTTTCCTATCACGATTTCTAATTGAGGAAGAAACAGCATATTTAGTCAGTGCGTTATGTAACAATTTTGTTGAAGAACTTTTATAACGTCAAACACCACAATGATAAGGAAAAACTTAATTTGCTTTTACTTCCAACACACACATTAATATGCTACTGGAAAACTAGTTTCGGTCGTGTTCTATTGGGATCAACCGTTTTTAGTTGGTTGGATTAGTTGGGTCTTTTAGTGTTTTATTCGGAAACCTCAACCGCTTCAACCTAAACCGGTTGTGGTTGAAACGGTTGATCCCAATAGAACACGACCTTTGTGTACAGACCTCGTCAGTTGGTGGCCATGTTGTTTTAAGAGCAATATGGCTACCAACCGTGTGTTGGAAGTAAAAGCAAATTAGGTTTTTTCCTTATCACTATGGTGTTTAGCAATACCGTTTTTGGCTTCGACAAACGGAATTTCGCAAAGAATAACGTCAAAAGAATTTCAATAATCAGAGCAAGTAGCTTTAAAATTAGATCAGGGTCTGGAAGGAGGGTTGCTGATCCCACATTCCTACGTCCTTTTCACGAGAATCCCGCATCCCGCACTTTTCATCGCTATCCCGAATCCCGCTTCTTTTTTTCCCAAAATACACATTTAAAAAGACAATTTCTCCACAAGCTAATAAAATATAATCTGTACACTGGCCATTTCGATAGAAATTTAATTTTTAATTTGCGCCTGTTTTAAGGCTATTGAAAAAGAGAAAGAGCTTTTCACTCCTTAGTATGATGATAGCGCGCGATACAACAGGGTGATGAGTTGCCTTTTGCTCGTGCGTATACTGTCCTTGGTAGAAAATTTAAAGACACATCCTCGACCGCCTCTTCCTTGGTGGGTGGCACTGTCTGCATCGTCGCTGGCGTCAGAATTGTACTCTGACAGCCTCTTCGGTTAATCGGTCGCCAATAGGTAGCTCTTTCCTATACATGTTTAGAGTTCGTGCTGCATGCTTGGTGTTGGTCTGACGAACCGAGAGCTGTCTGGCGGCTTTGCCATGCTCGCTGGCCCACTGGCGTATGGAATCCATGTCCTGCTACTAAGACATCACACGCACGGGAAGACGCTTTTAACTTTGGGATATCCCTTATGTCCCTTCTGTGTCTTACTCAAGGCAACAGAGCTGCCATCACTATTTGCCATATGTAATAACAATCGCTCAAGATTATAATAGATGCGAAGAGCGTCTCAATAAGCAATTGAGCATCGAAGCAATAACTGGTATGCTATAACACACAACGTGCACTTTCCTTTCATATTCTTTGTTTCCTGGCATTCGGTTGAAACAAAATACTCCCAGTGTCTTCTCATCTGCCGACTACTTGACAGTTTCAATTAGATAATTATTAATCAGACACGAACTTTAATTAGATTTTATTAAGGCTGGTTTTCACCAGCGACGGAGTCGGAATTGCAATTGGAGTCGTAATCAGAAGCGCAGAGCGATACGATCGAGTGAAAATCAAACTGTCGGAGTCGGAAGCAGAACACCGATTCCGCTTGTGACTCCGTCGCTTATGATCAAGTGAATTGTCAAGTGACTGCATTGTCGGAGTCGGAAACAGAATCGGAAGAATAAACCAATCACGATGCTCGATTCCAAGCATTGCGATTGGTTGGTTTTTCCGCTTCTGCTTCCAGCTCCGACAATCTAGTTTTCACTGGATCATAAGTGACGGAGTCATAAGCGTAGTCGGAAGAAATTGGGAACGTTCTGATTCTTCCGACTCCGATTCCGTTTAATTTCCTGAATTCCCTTTAAAATTTCGGGGAATCCCGCTTCCAGGAGAGCAGTCAATTTCCGAATCCCGTCAATAAATTTTGCGTTTTCCCGAATGCCGCATCATATTTTGATCAAATCACGGATCCCGGGAATATCCTTCCTGACCCTGTTAGTTTGGAATGGTCCAAATCTGTGACGCAGAGGAGAGGGTAAAATTTGGCTCTTTCACTGAATAAAGAGAATTGCTTCGGTTCTCCCACTGACCTACGCGTAAACAACTCTCAAGAGCGAGCCATCAAGCTAGGGCAGATCACGTGGCGTCGTCACGTAGACCACTAATAAGCTCACATCACTTGTTTCTCTCTTTTGAGAAATTGCTCGATATTTATAGAGAGACGAGAAATTAGTTGAAATCAAACAAGTTGCTTTGATTTTTGGAAAAACGCGAATTTCAGCCTCACGTTTGCTGTTTGCCGTTAACGTGATACTAAACCTCGATTACCTCAGTTTCGTTTTTACTTTCCTTTATTATCTTTTTATTTTCACTGCCACGGGAGTCATATATAGCTTTGACTGATCTTAACGTGATGGACTGCAAACGGCCACGTAAATACTATTACGAAATCAATAAACAAACATTGTGGCTTTCCTTATCTTACGGTAACAAAGTGTATTGAAACAAATTCGGCATTATAGTCCTCATTTACACAGTTCGTTGTCGCTTTTCTTTAAAACTATTCTCCTCAAATTTTTACTTATTGCTTGCAAAAGTTCTTTTCAGACTCTATCCTTACGCTTTTAGAGGAAATGCTACTCTCGCAGCTCTTCGTCTTGAGAAGTCCTTCCCCGTCGTTGACCAGAATCTTCATTTGTGACGCAGCGAAGTAAAGTGCGCAAGCGCAAAGGAAAAATACGCTCGCAATAAATACTGGGATTGCCAGAAGCACAATCAAGGTAGCAGTTACCATGGTGACTATCCCACTTCCGAGAAGAACCAATAGGAACACGCTTACAGATGCTGCTGCACATGTTAGAAAGAAATAGGTCAGCAGAGGCAAGAATCCGGTGACGAGAAATGTGCCGACAAAAAGCGCCAAGACGGGCCGCTGCTCGACATGAGGTCCTATCCTTGGAAAATTTATCCAGGTTTTGAAATTTTGAAATACATGCCCTATTACCGAATCCACTGGTTTCTCCTCTACGCTTTGCAGCTTACTGTGGGAGAGACAACGTACATGGTATCAATGATTTAGTGAGAACATTTAGTGAGGTCATATTATGAAGGAATTCGAACTGCATATGTGCAATGATTTATCACAGTTATCTTAGAAACTAATTAATACACTTTCAATGACAGGACCATAATCCAGATGGAATTATCGCCAAATGGTACTGCAGCGTGGAGCGAATGGCACAGTTATATGGTCAAGTCCAGGTCTGAAGCCTGGATCTTTCCACTGCTTAAGGTGATCAGCTTATTTGCAGTCGCAAGGTGTGGCTTTCATAATAGAGCGACATACAGATAACCTTGAAAAATAAACTTTAAAACAGAACGTAAACAAAAATGCAAAACATTTAATTGGCTTATCGAAAAAAACAAATGAGCGCGAATTTTCATAGGTTTAGCGAACGCCGCGGATGCAAACAACGTCATATCCCCATGGAAATTTCTGGAAAGTTTCGCTTTGACGTCATTTGAAATGCAGTAATGTGATAAGGCAATCGAATTGTTTACTGCCCATATTAGTAGTTTCCTTCGCGGGAATAAGGAGAAGCTTTGTTTTAATCTCGCCAAATATTGGTCCGTGAAGAAAATTGCGAACACTTTTTCAAGGTCATATGAAAGTCGCTCAATCTTACATCATACTTTTTGTTATTAGTTTCTCATGCTTCTTCGCAACTTCTTAAGGTTAGTTCACGAACTCAATGATCTCAATCATTATTGAGCATGTACCCCACAAAGCTTTAAACGAAATTCTTTACAGTTTTTCAATTTCCAGCAGAGTTACAAACTTATGATGGTCTTTTAAACACTGTTTGATGCCTTATATTGCCGATCGAGGATATACTCTTAGCCAAACGTTTTACACTGTACTCCTTAGGGGAACGATCATCAAACTTGGTTTTAAGGTCTCATCATATTTAGGTTTGAGGTGTCAGTTTTTTTTAACGTTCCTATCTCGCCAGTACTTATGCTATAAGAATGAAATAAACATCATTGTAACGCTCCTTGAATGCAGCTTTGAATCGAAAAACGTATTCTTTTGTTTGAACATTAGTTTTACGATGTTTGTCTCTCAAACCAAAAACGGGACGGTAGTAATATTCTAGAGGCCCAGTAATACGGGCAACATTTTTCGTGCAACTTGCCGCGCAACAATGTTGCGTTGCAAGTTGAGAGGGTTTGTTGCGCGTATTACGACCTTCTTGCGCAACAAATTTTTGTGTTGCAAAAGTAGACGTCGCTTTTACTTTTTGCAACATGAAAATTTGTTGCGCAAGAGGGTGGTAATACGCGCAACAAACCATCTCAACTTGCGACGTAACATTGTTGCAATGCGCGACAAGTTGCACGAAAAATGTTGCCCGTATTACTGGGCCTTCATAAGCAATCGATTTTGAGTTAAATTTTCAGCTAGAGGCTGTCCGCGATATTTGATATATTGTGTTTTGCACTTTTTATCTTCCATCGAAGTTGAAAATAGTGTTTGTGACAAGAAATTTAGACAAAGTGTCGTATAAAATCGAAACAAGGGAAAAGGTTGAAAAAGCTGACACCATTTTGTACATCGAACTGTATTAGTTTTAAAATAGTCCTAAAAGTTTCAGTTGGGATCGATCAGATACGAATCAAGTCAAGGTTTAAAGGATATTGGGATCAAATCCACAGCAGCGGAATATTGAGTTTCATGGCCATATGCTGCTAACCCAATCAATTAATACAATACTCTTAAGTTGATTAAGGCCATAGCGAATATTCGCGCACAGCCTGTTTGCTGCCTCAAGCAAGGCTCTTTTAAGTGTTGTACAGAGATCTTAAAATCATCAAGCAATTATCCAGAAGAGGCACTCCATTGTCGTTGAGGTAGTGTGTAAAACTAGCATTCTTTAGACAGTTAGCGTGGGAGGTAAATGAGGCATATTACCACTGACCTAATTCTGTTAAGACTGCACGCCTTGTTGAAAAGATAAGATAACAGTTTTTCCGCGTGTCATTTTGGTTAGTTTTTATATCGGGCCCTTGTTCAACCTTTAGGGAGCGACTAATACCAACGAACATGATTAGTTTCCATAATAATAATACTAATAATAATAATAATAATAATAACAATAATAATAATAATAATAATAATAATAACAATAATAGATTAACTTTATTTAGTTTTGATTGGGGAATCAAATCAAATCAAATCGTACGATTGTTTTTGAAGGAGTA
Organism: Montipora capricornis; assembly: GCF_036669925.1. Lineage (NCBI taxonomy): Eukaryota > Metazoa > Cnidaria > Anthozoa > Scleractinia > Acroporidae > Montipora > Montipora capricornis. Next base: position 66,619,904 of record NC_090884.1, read on the forward strand.
CTCGAACAAAAATCTCTCGGAGCAGAGTAAAGAACCAACAAACTTCACCCACATATCACGCGATATTAATTCAAAATCTGAATAAATAAATCACGTACATTTGAAAAAATTGTTCAAGGAAGACATCGGGTCTGTCGATACACAAGCGGCAGAGATTTTTTCCAACCCTCCCCTTTTTTCCTGAATATTTCGAACAACTTCTTTCATGTAGCGCACATTGGCGCGATGTTGAAAACAGAAACAATCATTCAGTTATCGCCTGCCGACATTGTACCATGGGCTTCTCGACTAAATACTACTTAATTAATGTAATGGATCTATATGGAGAACCACTTATATATATTGAAGTTTTGTTGTTGAAACAAATATCTTACTTGGTCATGTAATGCCAGATTTCGCCAAGGTGACTTAGGGTGCGTTCGATTGACCCTATGTGATGATTTGAAACGGTATGTTTAACGTTTTGAAGCAACAAGGATAATAAAGATATGTTTAAAATAGCATTTTAGCAGCTGTTTGACAATTTTAATGTGAATCTCCGTAAATAAAAAAAAAGGATTTCTAACTTCTATTCCATGTATTCCTATTTCGGAATACGGTCAATCGAACACATCCTTGACGTCTCGCTCATGTCGCAAGATGTACGCTTGCAACTTTCAAATATATAGTGCATGAGGAAACGTCACAAAGGGCACGCGCTCGTTTCCAAGTCGTGATTGCAATAAAAGACGCGAAAGGACTAAACGCACGTACACGATCAAGTGACAAATCAAGAGATCAGATAAGATGAAAAGGTCTGACAAAAAAAGGATGAACGTCAGTTCGTGAAAGTGCAGAAAAGAAGCCGGGTTACACAAACATTCTTTCCTTTAGTCGCTAATCTAGTGATAGTGATTTGGGAAGGAATTTGTTGCCAGGTAGTCAGGCCAAAAAGAAAGAGAACGCTGATCCGTTTGGACCTAATTCAACAAACTTGCATACGGGACAAGTCTTACTCGCATGTCTAAATATAGGATGCGTTTGATTAAGTTGTTATTTCAAAAAGGTTTCAAAACACGGGTCTCAACTCGGACTCGTCAATTTCGTGATCCGTCCCAGGCACAGATGTCAATTAACAAAATGAGCGGTGAAATCCATTATCGGGGATTACGTGTCTGATTAGAGACCAGAAGATATATATCTATAGATTCTAAGATCTCATGCGCGGAGCTGTCTTTCTTTGCACAGTTAGTACGAGAGATAAATAAAGCACTTGTAAGATACTTGCACTTGCATGTTGCCCCAGATTTAGGCATTCTAAAGTACACATTTGATAAGCAAAGATAACAACTTTTGTTAAGTGCCATTTTGGTCAGCTTGTCGCGGGCGTTTTATAGCCATTAAGGTATAAAAAACCACTCGGGAGCAAACATGACCAGTTTCTATGGATACCAGTCGTCTGTCCGTTACTTAAAATGAAAACGATATTAATTAAGACAAATCCTGGGTGAGTTGAATCACGCAGGCATCCTAAAGACTCGAGTTTGTGGGTCCTCAAGAGGGGATGATTTTAATTCATTCCTCTTGTAGCATTAGTGAGTGAGCGGAAATGAGAACGCGTTAGATTCAATTCCAATCTCGACAACTTCCTTCATCAAGAAAATATTGCAAAAAAAATGGGAATATTGCAAGAGGTTTACCGGCTGACATTCATTATCTAACGTTGATATATTACCTGCTTCTCGATTAACTACTACTTGATTAATTCGAAGGATCTATTCAGTTAATCGCTGTCGCTTATATTGAAATTGTGATGTTGAAACAAACATCTTACCTGCTCATGCTACGCCTGATTTCGCCAAGGAAACTTGCATCAAGGACGGATCGCTCACGTCGCAAGATGAGCGTTTATCGGTTTGAATTGAGTGCTGTTCGGGGAAACGTCATAAACGGTGAATGCGCGCGCTTGTTACCAACGATTCTGGTGTCCGTTGAAAGAATCCGCTAAAAAGGAATGGATACACGCGCGCAATCATTGACAAATATTATTTAAAGATCTGCTAGATGGCTCCTTTAAGCCAATTCGTGTATGCAGAGGTAAATGGTGGGAACACAATGGACGGACCTATGAGGAATTTGAAGTGGCAAAAAACAGAGAAATGTGCCGCCGGCTTGGAAGTTTCGGGATTGAATTCTTTAATGATTTATACGAACGCAATACAAATCCAAAGATATAATAAAGCGAAATTACAATCATTTTTTGCCTATGTCTAAAAATAGCAAAAATGACGACATGTTGTTGAAACTTGCGAGCCTCGCAAGTTTCAACAACATGTCGTCATTTTTGCTATTTTTAGACATAGGCAAAAAATGATTGTAATTTCGCTTTATTATATCTTTGGATTTGTATTGCGTTCGTATAAATCATTAAAGAATTCAATCCCGAAACTCCAAGTTTCTTCGTTAAATCGGCGGTTAGAATGAAAAATTCTCAAACAATAAAGAAATCATTGCCGGTAACTCAAAAGTCGTGTCACAGTGAGACCATGATTCTATAAAGCTATACGCCAGTTTTTGGTACACGTGGTCTTCTGCGCTCGACTCAGGTCTCTGTATCTATCCTAGTGAACCAGAATGATTAAAGTTAATTAAATTACCAAAGTAAGACATAATTGAACGCCTAGTGTTCAATTTTCTAGGAATGCTGAGATACATTACATTTAGTAAATAGGTTTTCTACAAGAACGAATTCATTTACATTTAGTCTTGTGAATAGAATAGTTGGGCAGTCGAATCGCCTTCCACATGAAATCAGACGATCACCTACTGTTACAGTCTTTTAAGTCGAGGGCTGTCAAATTCTTGGCTGATCTCTGATATCCTTATTTTTATATTTCACTCTATGATGTAGTTTTAGGGTTTCCTCCAGGCCCCGGTTCAGTCAAAGGCCCGATAATTTTATTGGATAACTTTAAGTCACTATTCGACAGTTTTAAATTGTATTTGCACACGCAACTAACCTCGACGGTGACTATGCGCACGCTAAGCACATCTAATTAAAGGCGTGTACAGAAAGTTTGGTCAACGTTTAACGTAAAGTAAAGTGGGAGGCGAGGTGGCCTCATGGTTAGTGCGCTCGACTCCGGATCGAGTGGTCCGGGTTCGGGGCCTGGCAGGGGACATTGTGTTGTGTTCTTGGGCAAGACACTTTACTCTCACGGTGCCTCTCTCCACCCAGGTGTATAAATGGGTACCGGCGTAATGCTGGGGGGAACCCTGCGATGGACTAGCATCCCATCCAGGGGGGAGTACAAATACTCCTAGTCGCTTCATGCTACAGAAACCGGAGATAAGCGCCGGCCTGATGAGCCTTCTGGCTCGTAAGCGGAGACTTTACCTTTAACGTAAAGTACATTTCATACTCTTGATAGTGAGTTATCCATCGGGTTAAGTATGCGGGCTTGGCGCTTTTTGAGGATCATCCCTTTTCATCATTGTACCATATGTTTTTATATACATGTTATTTCGCTTTTGTGCTTTCAGTTCTTGAATAAAGTTGAATAGATAAGTAAATAAATAGGGAACGAGGGAACGACAACTGAAAAATCCAATATATGCTCTACCTCTAAAATGACGATTATCGGCAATTTCTCTGTCGCCAATTTAGATTACTCCCTCCCAGGACTTGTGGTGGCAGATGAAAAGAAAAAAACTAAAAGTTGCATTCCTGGAGAGGATTTAAACCCGGATCACCCACTTTGAAGGAACTCTTGTTATCGGCTTAACCACTGAGGAAGTAACATAGTCTACAAAAAAAAACTGTAAGCTTAAGGAGGCTCGAACCAGTTTCAACGCTTCCAAGTGACGCTCTTAATAGAAGGATCGGCACCACAACGTTGTATCATGTATGGGCAATATTGTGGTACGAAATGAAACACGAATTATTGCTGAACAAGATACAGTCATTATTGTGACGTAATATGTCACCGTGGCAACGGGCAAGGCCTGTAAAAACACCCTTTATTTTGTCTTTAGTTGCTTATATCTCAAAAACGAACTGGGTGACCACTATTTTTTATTTCTGAAAAGTAATCAGAAGGGCATGATGAAACTTTCTTTAAAGCTTTAAAAGATTCTGTCTAGTGGATTCAGAGCCACCTTAAACTTGTGATTTTTTTAAGGTAGCTCTGAATCCTTTAGACTGAATTTTTCTAAACTTTGCCGAAAGTTTCATCGTGGCCCTCTAATCACTTTTCAGAAATAAAAAAGGGGGTCACAGAGTTCATTTTTGAGATATGAGCAGCTAAGTGTTTTGTGCGTGAATCATGGGGTGATGTAGCAGCTCCCGTAAGGTATAATGTGATTGGCTCGCTACCCTAGCAAAAAACAAAACACTAAACAATTGACACAATGACTTACACTTAAAAACAATAGAAGTTGCTAACAATACCAAACATTACCACGTTACGAGAGCTGCTACACTCCATGGTACTGATCATTGTAAGTTGGTTTTCTGTAGACACTGGTGTCAGTTACGGCGCCCGTCTGGTTCACTGGAGAATGACGTGTCAAGGAAGGCTATCTTCTTATTTTTCTCATTTTCCATGGAAAAGAGGACGGTGGGTTGTTGTCAACATTACATACTGCCATTCAGGATGGTGAAAGTGTCATCATGTAACGTTTCCAGAATACCACACTTCAGCAGAGGAACGTCCTTGATAGATGTAGCCCTTCCTTTCGGCGTTGGATAGGTCCATATTTTTATCTTCAAAAAGTGAGAGAAGTTGGTTGCTTTAAGGACGGTGCCTACTAATTAAAGATATTTTTGCCCCGGTGTGTGATTATGCAGGAAATGTAGATCTTAACAAGTGTTATTTAAATCCAAAAAGAAAATTGGGGGTAACCACGCATTTTTCAAAGATAATTCAAGAATAATATTTGTAAAAAGCCTTAAAATACAAAGCAATGTATGGCGTTCTTTCTCAAATTGAAGCTTAATTATCTCTCAAAAATGCATGGTTACCCCCAATTTTCTTTTTGGATACCAAGAGTAAGATCTACTTTCTCCGGATAGTTTTAAACCGCGCAAAAATATTCCTGTATTAGTAAGCATCGGCGATAGGAAATCCGAGTATCTCAGAGATGCGCAGAACGTATGCTCAATAACAATAGTAGGCACCGCCCTTAATTGTACTACTGCTTTACATTCACTGCTTTTGCCATCTGTATCTCCAAATTTCAGGCCGGTTCCAACTCAAGCGGTGTCTTTCTTCGTTGATTTTATGCATGAGCAAGATTTTTCCGTCTCCATTTTATCGTGGGATAAGGGAGATTGAGGCCATGAATGGATCACTTATCTGGTGGGTTTCAGTCAGATTAATTATGCCCGGTTGATGAGTGCCTACGGATTTGACTCCAGAAGCTTCGGAAACTTACAGTCAAGAATTCAGTTGAGGTGTGTTTGCAATCGGGTTATCTCCCCGCATTTGGGTCAATGAAGAATACACAGATGAATCAGATTTGGAAGAGTGTTAACTTTGAAATTCTCAAATAATGTGCTTCAAGAATTGGGCAGCTTCCTAGATGAACATTCCTTTGTGCACCATGAGTCAGCAAGTCCCTATTAGACTGCGGAGCTGCCTGTTGGGGAGAAGGGGCTGGCGCAGTGCATGGTGGGTATATAACTTCCACAAAAGGATTAAAAAAACTCCCACCTTCCACGCCAGTTTTTTAGGAGGAAGTGCAGCCCAGTGGTTAGAGCGCTTGCCTTAAGATCCGGGGATCTCGGGTTCAAGACACCTTCTGACCACTCGTAGAATTTGTTTCAGGTAGTCTCTCCTTCAATTTCCTGGTTGCACTTGTAAATAGCCCTGGTTTTCCCCAGGCCAGTTAGGATTCTTAAAAAGTTGTTCTGTTCAATGCTCGGAGATATTATATAGCTACTAGCTACTCTAAAAATCCCAGGGTAAATAATGTTTTTAAAAAAAATACACGCTTTAATGGCTAATAGCTGAGTGGTGGTCGCATAGGTTGAAACGAGTTGTATACCGTGGCAAGCGGTTAATACTAGGATGCAAAAGAATAAATACATTACAAAAGCGGGCTAACACGTAGCGGAAACTTGACAGAAAGCAGCACTTACATTCGTTTTAGAGCTGGGACTGGAAAACCGTATGACACTAGATCCATGTGGCTTATCTGCTTCTCTTTGCTTTGATCAGACTCAAACTGTTGAAAGCGAACCGTCTAAAATGACTACATTAACTTTATATACTTGATTTTATTGACTTAAATAAATCAAACTGAATTACTTAACCAACATCTAAAACACATTTCGCACGCATAGCATCCCGAAGTTGAAATTCCAAACTCGGAACAAAAAAACATGACTACTAACGAAGAGCGGCCGGTTGCTCAAATTAGCGTTAGCTGCTAAATTTGAGACGCCTTTGGTTCGATTTTCGGGCACAACGGCATATGGGGGTTGAGTTTGTGGGTTCTCTACTCAGCTGCGAGAGGTTTTTCTCCGGGTACTCTTGGTCAGTTCTCCTCTCATAAAAAACCAACGTTTGATTTGGTTTGATCACCTTCAATTTCATGCGATTTGATATGATATACATTCTCCCCAGATAGAAAAACAATTGTGTTCAGCTAAACAATCTTAAGACATTGATAAAAAATTATTATTATTTAACAATTATTTACCAAACCTATGAAAAGGTGAATATCGGTGAATAAAAAAAAGAGACGAAAGATAATTGTGTCTTAAACAGGGACAAGGTTTGAGCTTCCGGGCCGCACCTCCCTACTCAAGCATCTGTTGAGTACCCCGCCCACGAGAATAATGACCTCGAGCGCAACAAATCACGGCAGAGACTTTTCATTAATCACCTATGTAATCAATTTTGATCACGATCTTTTCTGATCCAACGCTGTTCAAGACTTATCGTCCACGGTTTTTGCAAAGGTTTAAAACCTCAACTTCAGTTATGTAATGATACTAATTATTATTTCTGATTTGCTTGCTATTTAGAGCGAATTTCAATTGAGTGCAGGAGCCCATAAGTAAACTTGCATCGACTTACATGGTGCCCGGCGTAGCGGGATTGTGTGGTTGAAAAACAAAATGATTCCTTTCGTCAAGGGCTTTCAGTTTACCACGACATCTTGCACCTCAACAAAAAAGGTCACAGAACAATTTGCCATTGACAGGAGGAACGAGTACCTCAAATTTGGTGGATTTCTTTGGACAAACTGTTTGCTATGTTTACGGATGCGTATTTGCAAGTGGTAAAAACCTCTACAGCACAGGTGAATAAAATAAATTGAAGCTTAACATTTGGTTTAATCGTTGTTACAGTTGTTCACGAATGAAACTCGTATTTTCCTCTCGAGTGGATGTAAATAACAATCATCTATACTCGTTTTGGACGCAAAGAACAAGTTGACTTGCTTGTCTGTTTGTCAGTTGTTTTGCTTCCGAGCGAACGAGTGTTTCCGCTTAGCTGTCTGTTTTTCGAGGTGCCTCAACAGTGTTAAGAAAATTTTGCCCTCTTTGTTATTAACAAGTAATCGCATGGGGCCGAGTAAAATTAAGGATTAATATCACTTGTGTTTTCTGAAGTTGCTGAAATTGCCCGAGTCGCGCAGCGACGAGGGCAATTTCAGCAACTTCAGAAAACACAAGTGATATTAATCCTTAATTTTACTCGGCTCCATGCGATTACCTATACTAATTAAAAATGGAACCACAACACATGCATTTTTGCTTGATCGACAACAGTCAACTACTTGCGTTTGGTGGACAAGGTGTATGTCTTGAGTTTCGGCCGAAGCATTTCATCCGCATCAACAACTTTCCCATGGCTCTTGAGGTCTCTCTCTGTCTTAGCGTTCATGAATTCGTTGATACGTGTGTTCGCCAACTTCGAAACTAGGGCTTTAAAAATTCCACCTACAACTTCAGAGTTTGAAGCAGCCTCTGTGGAGACAATCGATGCGACTAACAGACTAAATTCCTCCTCCAGTTCCTCGTTATTTAAAACCGAACTCTGGCACATATCAATAAATTTTGTTGGGTACTTTTTCAAGTTTGAGTCAGAAGTGAACTCCCGAACATTGTCATCCACGTGTGTAAGAAAAGGAATAAGCTCCGTTCTTGGGAAAACAAGATTTCCTTCGTCTAAGTTTTGTAAGCTGGAAGAAATTAACGACTTGTCTTTCATTGTGAGCTCTTTAAGCAACTCAAGCTCAAGCTCCACCGTCGCCCTTCTCTCGGCAGATACCTTGCCTCGGCCTTTCTTTTGTTGTAGTGTTTCTGTACGAAGCTTTGTCATTCTGTGAAGGGCAGCTCCACAATACCGGTAGAGAGTTTCCTCAGACTCCGGACTGAGTTTTGATGAAGTTGTCTCTGAAGTCACAGAGGAAACCTTTTTCTGTTGTATTTGGGAAAGCACGTTTGTGTAGACCATTTCGTGCAAAACACTGAGAACCCCGTGCACCAATTCATCAGCGAACTGTTGGCCAACCGAGAATCGTTCAACGATTGAGCGTTCCTGGGTAGGCTTTCCGCAGGTAAAATTCGCAAGCATTTTCATCCAGGCTACTGAAAATGCAGCCTTCCTGTTCTTTTTGTCCGGTAGCTTAGCACACTCGTCTACCAAAGTAGAAAACTTTCGACAAAATCCCAGAATCATGAGCTGAAAATTTGGCTTCTGAGACTCGCTGAGCAAATGCTTTGCGAATCGCAGCCTCTCCGAGAATTCCTTCACACGGGGGTGCTCCAGTAGTTGCGAACGAATCTTACATTCGATTTCGGCTGCCTGTTCCGTAGAAAATATCCACGATGTCAGCTCGTCGAGTTCATCATCTAAAAGACTGGAATTTGTACTTGGATAATTCTTTTTTTTCTTGGCTGATTTAGTGGTAGCCGACGGCCGGGGCTTACAACTCTTTCTTTTACTACTCGATGGACGAGAAATCACCCTCACTTGTTCAATTTCCGCCTCTTCCTCTATTACACTTTCTTCTGGGCTACTAGAGCTTTCGTAATCTTCTCCTGAAACATAACTAGAACTATCAGAGGAATCTGCGGTGAATTCACTCTCACTACTGTCCGCCATTTTGGATTTTCTTTATGGCTGCCGAGACTTCCGGTGATGTTTGATTACGTCGATACCTGTCATTGGTCGGAATTCGCGGGAAAATAAAGCTTAAAATAGATCGGTCTCCGAAAACGCCGTGCCACGTACCCTATGGAGTTGGACGCTCCTACTTATGGGCTCCTGTTGAGTGTCGTAAA
>NC_090884.1:66634183-66679183 GCF_036669925.1 Montipora capricornis
CCAAAACTTACACTCAAAATAAACAGGCTTTGGATAAAACTCAAAGCTCAAAATTTTGCCAGTTAGGTGTGAAGCGAATTAACACGCTTTCAAAATCTGAAGAAAAAAAGGAAATGATTTTTTGATCATAGTACCACTTTAAATATTGAGACTTAATTTCAAGCCTTTACAACTATTATTCTTGCTTAGAGTTGAAAAGGAAAGGAAAGGATAAAGTGTCCAGTCATTCTAGCACTGGAGCGCTAATTGGGGACACTAAACTGAAATTAACAATTCATGCAAATAAAGTCAAACAAGTTAATAATGACAATCCCTTTTTAAATGCAGTACCAAGGTTGGACTCAGCTAACTCTGTGAAGAAAAGCCCAGCGCAGAGGCAAGCTACACCACCAGTTCAAGTCAGTGACACATAACTGTTCTTCCTCTCACCTTATGAGCAATGTTTTACAATTTATGCAAGCACGCATAACACAGTCAAGTAAAAGACGAGTGTCTGTGTTTTTGTGTCCGATTCGATTTATGAAACAAACTGCAATAGCAATAATTTAAATCATTTTACACAGTACTACAGTATAAGGCCTGTTTGTTAAACTATAACTCAGAATAGCTGCACAGTAGTACTTTTCAGTTTCTACATTGGGGATACAACTGCTATATTGGCAGAAAGAAATGAAGAATATCCTTTGAGTAATATCAGCGTTAATTATTGTGTTTATAGAAACAGCAGAGCAAGTGGTTATCAATAAAAAGAGAATTTATCCCTTCAATTTATAATAAACACTCTTGCTTTACATGTATATGTTCAAATGAAGTACATGTACAGTGTATTCTCTTGTCGTAATGGATTTTTTTTTACTTTCATAGACACCTCTGCCAGCTGTGAGAAATTTGACTAAACAGAAAAGCCAAGGTAAACAGTCTTCTTTTTGCATTAAATTTTAGTTTACAATAATATTGTAACCATATAGGTAAATTGAAATATTTGGCATCATGGAAATACCCTATAATTAATGTTGCTGTTTTTTCCTTGTCATCTTGCACCAGATAAGAACATTTTGAAAGACTTGGAAGAAGCCAAAAAGCTTGCAATTAATGACAAGGTATTAACTTGTTTGTAAACAGTCTAAAAATAGGAAAATTTGTTAAGAAAATAGTAATCTGCATGATTGTGACTGAAAAAAGAAATACAATTGAATGGACTCTGAGGGAGCCCATTCTCTATAAGCCTGCTGGCTTCTTTTGGGCTTCCTCGCCATGAGATTGTAAACAGTAAGACTTTTTTTTTTCTTCTCTCTCTTGTACCCCTTATGGCGAATAAATAAATGAAATGAAAATGAAATGAAATTTTGTTTTCCTTCTGCATAAAATTACATTGTTAAGGCTCTTGAGATGAGCAAAATTCAAACCTCAGTTGGTATTAATAAATTAATTTTATTAATATATGGCTAGACAGTGTTTCTGGTCAATATGATGCACACTCTGATTGGCTAAGAGCCAATTATTGGCTAATTATGGATTATGCACATTTAGTTTTTCTTCTTTAATTAAGAACCGTTCTGTTAGCCATATGAATTAAACAACTTAATAACCTTGACTGTTCAGTCATTACAGCAAAATTCTCAAACCTCGGCCTAGCTGTATTAATCTCGCTATACAACAAGGCCTCCGTTCGAGATTTTGCTGTAATGACCTCACTTTCGGTTATTAAGTGGTTATTAATCGCAGATTGGGGTGTTAATCTATTATGTCTCAGTGCTATAAAGTAAACTTGACACCTTATAAGCAAAGGTCACCATAATTACTATAATAACTATCATCATTATTATTATTATTAAATTATTATCATGATGATTATTAACCATGATTTCAGTTCTTTTTTCTAATACTCTAACCTTTCCTTTTCTTAGTCCATCAAGAAGTCTGTTCATCCCCACTCACTGGAGGCAGTTGAATCATGGCTAAAAACAGCTACACACAAAGGTTCACTTTGCTTTACTTTTTCCTTATAAATTATGCACACCATATTAGTAGACTAAGTATTATTTTCATGTTTGTGTTAGTTCAGAAGAAGCACTCAAAGTCATTTCAAGCCATGTTTTACTCGCACTTGATTGCAAAATGATGGAATTCAGCAGTAAGAGAGCTTTCTTGAGTCAGGAAAAAGTGGAAGTGTTTCATGACCATATTAATTTCAACCAATTAGAGCCGTTTTCAAATGAGTGTCGTAAAACCCAAAACCAAAGTAATTACTTTGGCCAATCAAGAAGGACAGAGACATTATCCATTCAACCAATCAAAACTCAAAGTAATTACACGCAGCCGACACAAAGAGCGGGAAAATGTGCACACACGAGCCACGATTGGTTTTGGTTTCACTTCTGATTGGTTGAAAAAGTGGTGCGAGAATTTTGAACCAATCACTGAGTGAAGTAATGCAAACCCAAAGTAATTATCTAATTACTTTCGACACTCAACTGAAAACCACTCTAAACCTGGCCTGAAGAGCAAATTGGCCCACATTTCCATTATATTTCTGGGAGCTCAATCCATTTCCATTTTAAGGGTGGTATGGCAACCTGACATTCTACAGTATTTAGCAACATGACCACTACTTTAATTAATATGTCAGTCATAACCATAATTAGTTAATTATAGTTAAATAATTTTTTCAATGTTTTGATTTATTGCATATTACCTGTAATTTAGCCATGCATTTTTCACTCCTTCTATAAAAGGAGTAACAAGATGAATAATGTAATGTATGTACATACTTAAGTTGTTTAGCATTGTAAAGAATAGTCATGAATCGTTTACTTTCTGTTTTGGTTTCAAGAACGTGAGCTAGCTCTCAAGTTCTTCAGCACTCTTTCTGGGGTAAAAACAGGCAAACTGGAGATGCTCAGCCAGAAATTAAACAATGACCACACTGAGAAAAGCTGTGAGATCTGTGACAGTGGCAGAATTGAGGAAGCTCTACAAGCACTTGCCAGGTATATTTACCTTCAATATTGCAGCCAGAAGGTCCTTGTTTCTAGAAGATTCACAGTTATCAGGGTCATTAAAAACAGAAACCCACAAGTGGATCCAAATGAGCTAATCACAATGCTGAATGTGCTCATTAGATACACTGGGACAGTAGTAACTCTCTTGAGAAGGATTTTGTGCCTTTTTTTGTCTTTTGACATTTTTGAAGGACTGAACTTTGATTGGCCCAACACGTCTTATTTTTTGCTTGCTTTTTTAAAAGTTGTTTTTCCTTTCCAAATAAGGCATTTATTTGGACTTTTGCTGTGCCATTTGCTGATGTTTTATGCCAAGCACTTCTGAACACTGCTTGAACAGTAAAAATGAAATTGAAATTGAACTTTAGGTACAGTAAAATTGAGCGTATTGAAATTGGCCTCTTAAAAACTAAGAAGACTTTATAGTGACATAATAATTTATTACACACAAAATGCACATAGTCCTTAAGAATTAAGTATTAGCAATAACAGCATTACAAACTTCTATACAGGCTAATAAAATAAAATTATTTGTGACTGTCAAGATGATGGATCTAGTTTTTTGATTTACCAGTACATGTATCTTCAATTCCTAGGTAGAAACACTTGGTTAAGAATACGTCAACATTTCAGTCTTTGTTTATTTCACTAACATTAACCCTTGGACTCCCATTCAATCTGATTTTACTTGCCTTTGGGGAACCCCCTGGGAGTCAATGGGTTAATAAACATTTTGATGCCTTTAGTTAACTACACTGTACTTTGGATACATTTCGTAAGTTCTTTGTTCCTTAGTAAGGACGGTGCCTACTAATTAAAGATATTATGCAGAAAATGTAGATCTTAACAAGTGTTATTGAAATCCAAAAAGAAAATTGGGGGTAACCACGCATTTTTCAAAGATAATTCATGAATAATATTTGTAAAAAGCTTTAAAATACAAAGCAATGTATGACGTTCTTTCTCAAACTGAAGCTTAATTATCTGTCAAAAATGCATGGTTACCCCCAATTTTCTTTTGGAATACCAAGAGTACTTACCAAGATCTACTTTCTCCGGACAGTTTTAAACCGCACAAAAATATCCCTGTATTAGTAAGCACTGGCGATAGGAAATCTGAGTATCTGGAGATGTCCAGAACGTATGCGCAAAATTTTGATCCACTGTCCTTAGATTAGATCAAAATCTTTATCGAAGATATTTTCCCCATAATAGCGAGTGTGAGATCACAGTCCCGATAGTAAAATGTTTTACTATGAACACTTCCATAAACGTTTTGGTCCAGGAGGTCTTTAGGGTTTGCAGCTGATCTGTAATTTTTCTTTTGGCAAATAAAGTAGAGATGAAACAATAAGCAAAAGGACAAAGTTTAAAATTTACCAATTTAATTGATGTTAATGAACATCCTGGCTGAAATATCTTTTTTTCATTTAATTTAAGGGACTTTATAATATCAGTTTTTCCCCTTTTGATTTATACTTATTAACATTAATTTTTATCTGTAACACTGTTCATGATTTGTTCCCTGGGCCACAGAAGTGATACTGTTTTGTCACGGAGCAAACTTCTCTCCAATCCAAAGAGGACCCCAGACATCACCAAACAGTCATTCTACCAGAAAGCCAGGCAGCGGCTGCCAGTACATTTGCGTCAACAGTATCAAACTTGGCACCACTTGCCTGTGTACAAGGTGTCCAGTGATGCAGCTATTAATAAGAGTGCAATGTTCACACAGACAAGCAGGAAATATGGGCGGCATTTTACCATTCATCCAGAGTGGGGACTGCACAAGCCTATTTTCCTGTAAGAGGAAACAATTGACTTGGTGAATGATGCCAAAAATATCCAAAAACTTGTGCACAGAGAAAGTAACAATATTATATTCAATCCATATAAATTACAAAAATCAGTAAAAAAAATTATATGGCCCATCTCTCTGCTCAAAATTGCTACAGAGGAGTACAATTTCCTCATAGTTTTGCACTTTTCACAGATGCAATTTTCCACCATTAAAATTGTCCTACCTGAAGGATTAACCAGAAACTAGTCATCAAGGTCCAGTCCAAACTCTTGATACATAGCTTTTGTGGTTGTTCCGTCTATCTCAGCTTTTAATATAAAAAGTAAACAAAATAATTATTGATGAAAAGAAAACTTACTTACAATACTGTAACTACTGATGTAATTCACAACTGGAAAGAAATGGCTGCAAAGTGTTGTGTAATGTCATTCATTAAAAAATCACTTCATGGACGAAAAAAACATTTGGTAACCTAATTTTCCAATGATTAGCTGACCAACATCCTTGATTTCATTGTATTCATGAAGCTTGTCTATGTGCTCCTGTAACTCTCCTTCACAGTATCTAATAAAAGCAAAACAAAAATGATAATGCTGTGATTATTTTTTTTCCCAGAATTGTCATCTTTCAAAAATTAATGCTGGTATTTGAAAACGTAATTATTATCACAAAAGTTCAATTCCGTCCAGTTTGTTCACTAATATTACTGGGTGTCTTCCTGTGATGCCAGCTTGATCAGGTGACTCCACAAGTAAAATGAAGAATATCCTTTGAGTAATATCAGCGTTTATTGTGTTTATAGAAACAGCAGAGCAAGTGGTTATCAATAAAAAGAGAATTTATCCCTTCAATTTATAATAAACACTCTTGCATTACATGTATATGTTCAAATGAAGTACATGTACAGTGTATTCTCTTGTCGTAATGGATTTTTTTTTTACTTTCATAGACACCTCTGCCAGCTGTGAGAAATTTGACTAAACAGAAAAGCCAAGGTAAACAGTCTTCTTTTTGCATTAAATTTTAGTTTACAATAATATTGTAACCATATAGGTAAATTGAAATATTTGGCATCATGGAAATACCCTATAATTAATGTTGCTGTTTTTTCCTTGTCATCTTGCACCATGCAGATAAGAACATTTTGAAAGACTTGGAAGAAGCCAAAAAGCTTGCAATTAATGACAAGGTATTAACTTGTTTGTAAACAGTCTAAAAATAGGAAAATTTGTTAAGAAAATAGTAATCTGCATGATTGTGACTGAAAAAAGAAATACAATTGAATGGACTCTGAGGGAGCCCATTCTCTATAAGCCTGCTGGCTTCTTTTGGGCTTCCTCGCCATGAGATTGTAAACAGTAAGACTTTTTTTTTTCTTCTCTCTCTTGTACCCCTTATGGCGAATAAATAAATGAAATGAAAATGAAATGAAATTTTGTTTTCCTTCTGCATAAAATTACATTGTTAAGGCTCTTGAGATGAGCAAAATTCAAACCTCAGTTGGTATTAATAAATTAATTTTTATTAATATATGGCTAGACAGTGTTTCTGGTCAATATGATGCACACTCTGATTGGCTAAGAGCCAATTATTGGCTAATTATGGATTATGCACATTTAGTTTTTCTTCTTTAATTAAGAACCGTTCTGTTAGCCATATGAATTAAACAACTTAATAACCTTGACTGTTCAGTCATTACAGCAAAATTCTCAAACCTCGGCCTAGCTGTATTAATCTCGCTATACAACAAGGCCTCCGTTCGAGATTTTGCTGTAATGACCTCACTTTCGGTTATTAAGTGGTTATTAATCGCAGATTGGGGTGTTAATCTATTATGTCTCAGTGCTATAAAGTAAACTTGACACCTTATAAGCAAAGGTCACCATAATTACTATAATAACTATCATCATTATTATTATTATTAAATTATTATCATGATGATTATTAACCATGATTTCAGTTCTTTTTTCTAATACTCTAACCTTTCCTTTTCTTAGTCCATCAAGAAGTCTGTTCATCCCCACTCACTGGAGGCAGTTGAATCATGGCTAAAAACAGCTACACACAAAGGTTCACTTTGCTTTACTTTTTCCTTATAAATTATGCACACCATATTAGTAGACTAAGTATTATTTTCATGTTTGTGTTAGTTCAGAAGAAGCACTCAAAGTCATTTCAAGCCATGTTTTACTCGCACTTGATTGCAAAATGATGGAATTCAGCAGTAAGAGAGCTTTCTTGAGTCAGGAAAAAGTGGAAGTGTTTCATGACCATATTAATTTCAACCAATTAGAGCCGTTTTCAAATGAGTGTCGTAAAACCCAAAACCAAAGTAATTACTTTGGCCAATCAAGAAGGACAGAGACATTATCCATTCAACCAATCAAAACTCAAAGTAATTACACGCAGCCGACACAAAGAGCGGGAAAATGTGCACACACGAGCCACGATTGGTTTTGGTTTCACTTCTGATTGGTTGAAAAAGTGGTGCGAGAATTTTGAACCAATCACTGAGTGAAGTAATGCAAACCCAAAGTAATTATCTAATTACTTTCGACACTCAACTGAAAACCACTCTAAACCTGGCCTGAAGAGCAAATTGGCCCACATTTCCATTATATTTCTGGGAGCTCAATCCATTTCCATTTTAAGGGTGGTATGGCAACCTGACATTCTACAGTATTTAGCAACATGACCACTACTTTAATTAATATGTCAGTCATAACCATAATTAGTTAATTATAGTTAAATAATTTTTTCAATGTTTTGATTTATTGCATATTACCTGTAATTTAGCCATGCATTTTTCACTCCTTCTATAAAAGGAGTAACAAGATGAATAATGTAATGTATGTACATACTTAAGTTGTTTAGCATTGTAAAGAATAGTCATGAATCGTTTACTTTCTGTTTTGGTTTCAAGAACGTGAGCTAGCTCTCAAGTTCTTCAGCACTCTTTCTGGGGTAAAAACAGGCAAACTGGAGATGCTCAGCCAGAAATTAAACAATGACCACACTGAGAAAAGCTGTGAGATCTGTGACAGTGGCAGAATTGAGGAAGCTCTACAAGCACTTGCCAGGTATATTTACCTTCAATATTGCAGCCAGAAGGTCCTTGTTTCTAGAAGATTCACAGTTATCAGGGTCATTAAAAACAGAAACCCACAAGTGGATCCAAATGAGCTAATCACAATGCTGAATGTGCTCATTAGATACACTGGGACAGTAGTAACTCTCTTGAGAAGGATTTTGTGCCTTTTTTTGTCTTTTGACATTTTTGAAGGACTGAACTTTGATTGGCCCAACACGTCTTATTTTTTGCTTGCTTTTTTAAAAGTTGTTTTTCCTTTCCAAATAAGGCATTTATTTGGACTTTTGCTGTGCCATTTGCTGATGTTTTATGCCAAGCACTTCTGAACACTGCTTGAACAGTAAAAATGAAATTGAAATTGAACTTTAGGTACAGTAAAATTGAGCGTATTGAAATTGGCCTCTTAAAAAATAAGAAGACTTTATAGTGACATAATAATTTATTACACACAAAATGCACATAGTCCTTAAGAATTAAGTATTAGCAATAACAGCATTACAAACTTCTATACAGGCTAATAAAATAAAATTATTTGTGACTGTCAAGATGATGGATCTAGTTTTTTGATTTACCAGTACATGTATCTTCAATTCCTAGGTAGAAACACTTGGTTAAGAATACGTCAACATTTCAGTCTTTGTTTATTTCACTAACATTAACCCTTGGACTCCCATTCAATCTGATTTTACTTGCCTTTGGGGAACCCCCTGGGAGTCAATGGGTTAATAAACATTTTGATGCCTTTAGTTAACTACACTGTACTTTGGATACATTTCGTAAGTTCTTTGTTCCTTAGTAAGGACGGTGCCTACTAATTAAAGATATTATGCAGAAAACGTAGATCTTAACAAGTGTTATTGAAATCCAAAAAGAAAATTGGGGGTAACCACGCATTTTTCAAAGATAATTCATGAATAATATTTGTAAAAAGCTTTAAAATACAAAGCAATGTATGACGTTCTTTCTCAAACTGAAGCTTAATTATCTGTCAAAAATGCATGGTTACCCCCAATTTTCTTTTGGAATACCAAGAGTACTTACCAAGATCTACTTTCTCCGGACAGTTTTAAACCGCACAAAAATATCCCTGTATTAGTAAGCACTGGCGATAGGAAATCTGAGTATCTGGAGATGTCCAGAACGTATGCGCAAAATTTTGATCCACTGTCCTTAGATTAGATCAAAATCTTTATCCAAGATATTTTCCCCATAATAGCGAATGTGAGATCACAGTCGCGATAGTAAAAGGTTTTACTATGAACACTTCCATAAACGTTTTGGTCCAGGAGGTCTTTAGGGTTTGCAGCTGATCTGTCATTTTTCTTTTGGCAAATAAAGTAGAGATGAAACAACAGGCAAAAGGACAAAGTTTAAAATTTACCAATTTAATTGATGTTAATGAACTTCCTGGCTGAAATATCTTTTTTTCATTTAATTTAAGGGACTTTATAATATCAGTTTTTCCCCTTTTGATTTATACTTATTAACATTAATTTTTATCTGTAACACTGTTCATGATTTGTTCCCTGGGCCACAGAAGTGATACTGTTTTGTCACGGAGCAAACTTCTCTCCAATCCAAAGAGGACCCCAGACATCACCAAACAGTCATTCTACCAGAAAGCCAGGCAGCGGCTGCCAGTACATTTGCGTCAACAGTATCAAACTTGGCACCACTTGCCTGTGTACAAGGTGTCCAGTGATGCAGCTATTAATAAGAGTGCAATGTTCACACAGACAAGCAGGAAATATGGGCGGCATTTTACCATTCATCCAGAGTGGGGACTGCACAAGCCTATTTTCCTGTAAGAGGAAACAATTGACTTGGTGAATGATGCCAAAAATATCCAAAAACTTGTGCACAGAGAAAGTAACAATATTATATTCAATCCATATAAATTACAAAAATCAGTAAAAAAAATTATATGGCCCATCTCTCTGCTCAAAATTGCTACAGAGGAGTACAATTTCCTCATAGTTTTGCACTTTTCACAGATGCAATTTTCCACCATTAAAATTGTCCTACCTGAAGGATTAACCAGAAACTAGTCATCAAGGTCCAGTCCAAACTCTTGATACATAGCCTTTGTGGTTGTTCCATCTATCTCAGCTTTTAATATAAAAAGTAAACAAAATTGATGAAAAGAAAACTTACTTACAATACTGTAACTACTGATGTAATTCACAACTGGAAAGAAATGGCTGCAAAGTGTTGTGTAATGTCATTCATTAGATAATCACTTCATGGACAAAAAAAACATTTGGTAACCTAATTTTCCAATAATTAGCTGACCAACATCCTTGATTTCATTGTATTCATGAAGCTTGTCTATGTGCTCCTGTAACTCTCCTTCACAGTATCTAATAAAAGCAAAACAAAAATGATAATGCTGTGATTATTTTTTTTCCCAGAATTGTCATCTTTCAAAAATTAATGCTGGTATTTGAAAACGTAATTATTATCACAAAAGTTCAATTCCGTCCAGTTTGTTCACTAATATTACTGGGTGTCTTCCTGTGATGCCAGCTTGATCAGGTGACTCCACAAGTAAAATAATGTTTTTCTCAAAGGAAGGAATGATGGGTTGGCAAGACAAGGTACTACATGTATGACATCATTCATGCCAAATAACAAAAATTAATCATTTGCATGATAATTGGGATTTTAATGAGTGGTCTCGTAGAATGATGGTAAAATAACACCACCAGAGGGTTAATAATAATAATAATAATAATAATAATAATAATAACAATAATATCAATAGTTGTTATTGATATTAATCATTAAAACAAAAAAGAAATAATTACTCCTTACAAAAGTAATTATTGGTTTGTTTGAGCAAGGTTCCTGAAATGAAAGACTTGTATTTTTTTCCACAAATTTAATAAGATGGCACATTCACTCATTTTGTGCTAAAGAGTTAACAATATCTTTCTACATGTGTCTGTCCAATCCAAGTAAAATTCATGTAAACCATAGGATTTGCTAGGTTTATAAAAAATTAATATGAAATACCAACAGGTTTAAAGTACAGGTCACTCATTATAAAACCTTTACTATTGCTAAACGTACGCCTCGTTAGGCCTTATAAGAGATGTTTAGCATAAGGCCACGATGTATGTAAATGATCTGTTATTAGTGGACTTAGTGGAAATACCCAGGGGATCTGTTTGTATTTCAAAGGAAGTTATTCAAGCATGTATCGTGTTTGTGATATGTCCTGTTTTGCAAGTAATTTTTTGAGCCGCGCATTCAGAAACTAAAAAAAAAACACTGGAAAGCCAAGCTATCAAAAACCTGCTGGAACTTTGGCAAAAAAAAAAAAAAAAAAAAGAAGAGGCTGTTCCCCATAACTAAGTGCAACTTAAAAAGAAGAATTGGTGACTTTTGATATTTGCTCGACATTTTGTCTTCAACAATATACAAATGTAAAGCTCACCTCACTCTCTCTCATTTTTCCCCTAATCCCCTGGGTATTTCCACTAAGTTCACTAATAACAGATCATTTACATACATCGTGGCCTTATGCTAAACATCTCTATTAGGCCTATCTACCTACTCTTTACTGAGTTCTTCCACTTCCTTATTCAAGACTTCAAGCTTTTCTTCTAATGTTTGAATCTGGTCAAGCAATGATGCTTTTTCCTCATCAGGTGCACATAGCTCTCTGGATTGAAGCTGAATTTTTTTTAGTAAAACAATATCACAACCAACTTAGCATACAAAAAAAAACATGTTTTATGGCTCTGTTTAATAGGTGACTCACAAGGTAGCAAAATTGACCAATTCAGGTCCCAGTTGTTCAAAGGTATCCATTTAAATCTGTCCAAAGATTTGCTCAGTACATGTAACTGTGAATGTGCATAAGTAAGCACAAGTAGAGGCAAGTACAAAATCTTTTGCCATTACATGTAAAGTGATGTTCACTTTTAATTAACTCTGGATAGTGATCCACTGGACAAAGTTATCCAGTCTTTGAACAAGTGGGGCCAGATCTCTATTTGTTGAGAGCACTTAATAATAATTAACAATGATTTAGATAAACATATACTGGCAAAAACTAATGATAAAAGCGTCCGACGTTTCGGCGACATTCTGGTGCCATTGTCAAGGGAAACTAAATTAAATATGCGATCTCAAGAGAAACTAAGAGTCCAGAGTCATTAATTTGCATGAGTTAGACAAAGACCTTAGCGTGAAATTGAATTGAGTCTGATTGTACATTGTCTTGTTAATGAGATGTTACTCATTAAACAATTAATACGACCGTGTTTAAATATACAATCAGACTCAGTTCGTGCTAAGGTCTTTGTCTAACTCATGCAAATTAATGACTCTGGACTCTTAGTTTTTCTTGAGATCGTATATTTAATTTAGTGTCCCTTCAGTTGACAATGGCGCCAGTATGTCGCCGAAACGTCGGACGCTTTTATCGTTAGTTTTTGCCAGTATATGTAAACTTCATAATAGATAACTATTTTACTAATGCACTGAACCCAAGAATGATGGACCTTGACAGAAGGTGGTGTAGAAGTGTGTTGTTTGTGATCTTGACAATAAGGAAGATGCCTACTATTGTTAGTGCGCATAATTATGTTCTGTGCATCTCGAGATACTCGAGTTTCCTACAGTTGGTGCTTACTAATACAGAGATATTTTTGCGCAGTTTAAAATTATGTGGAGTAAGCAGAACTTAGTACCAGTATTTACTCTTGGTATCCAAAGCGAAAAGTGGCAGTAACCATGCATTTTCCAGAGATATTAAACGATGCCACACATTGCTTTGTATTTTAAAGCTTTTTACAAATATTGTTGATTAATTAATTATCTTTGAAAAATGTGTGGTTATGTCCAATTTTCTTTTTGGATTTCAGTAGCACTTGTTAAGATTTGCTTTTCCCACTTATTCACATAACCACAAAATTATACCTTTGAATTAAAAGACACCGTCCTAACTCTAAAGATGACATCTCAGGGATGATTAACTTTCATCCAAGCATCAGATACTACAGTGAGAGTGAGTCTGTGACCTCAATTATGCTTTGATGAGACTCTTTGTTAATTAATTAACCAAGACAAGTGAAAAAGCAAATGAAAAAAGCATACATGTGTATGGTATGCATCATTACATCTGGTGGGTTGAGTAAGACCAAATACAGTGTAGCCCCACTTTCTATACAATCATTAAAATAAGGCATCATCTCTAGGCTCTGGGGAATCAATTCACACAAATCCTTATATTTGTTCCCTAGAGCCTCGAGATGATTCCTTTTGTTTTGGACTGAATTTTAATACATCGAAATCAGTCTTTTAATATGAAGAAGCCTTGGAAAGGAAGACATCAGCTCTTTGCTTAACACCCAGTACATGACACTTCCAGACCCCTTCCAAACCAACTTAAGTACATTTTGTGTAACTGTTTGAGGAGGTGGGGGAGGTGCGGTGGCACTTGACTCTGGATCGAGTGGTCCGGGTTCAGGCCCTGGCCAGGGACATTGCGTTGTGTTCTTGGGCAAGACACCTTACTCTCACGGTGCCTCTCTCCACAGGTGCATAAATGGGTATCGTATTTACCCATGTATAATACCCACTTTTTTCCCACTAAAACAGCTCTGAAAATTGAGATGCGTATAATACACATGGAATCCATTGTTTTAGACGTGTCCCTCATGAACATATAAACAAAGACACATTGGTTTTTGATTGAAAAGTAAAAGGCTTAAAAATTTAGATCCACTAATAAATTAACCTTTCTGTTTAAATGAACAACTGATCAAGATAGCCTTCACTTTTGAGGGATTAATTGAAACATCAAAATGGCCATGAAACTCGCTGGAGTTTACACTTCCGGTCTGATAAATTACACTCGTTAATTTCACTGACGACCATCCGTCCATGTGGTGCACTGGGGAGAAGAAGAAGAAGAAGCCTGCTTATTCGAGGCCCGTGTGACTGAAAGCATAAAAGCAGCATTTGCAGAGAAAACACCAATTTAGCAGTAATTCTTGGCGGATTGACCTCAGTTCTGCAGCCCCTTAATGTTTCTTTAAAAAAATTAATAAACCACGTAAAGATAGGGTTCGGAAGAGGTGGATGGCGGATGGAATCGATGGCCACCAAAAGATGCCCTCAGAAGAAATCATCGCTTTATGTGGATCGTTGGTGCATCATGACATAATATCCTTAAGAGATGATTGAGTCATATTTTGTCAAGTATGGAGTGCTAAAAAAACCTTGATGATACACAAGACGATCTTGTGGATGGACAAAAAAGATGAACTTGTCGATGATGAATCTTGTGCGAGAGAACTGTTCGATTTTGACAACAAGTTAGAGTTTGTATAAAGGTTTCAGTTTTTAAACACTTTACGTCTAGGCTTATTTACTTTACTGTTGTAAGTAGCGGAACAAGTTTTCTTATCCAGGAAATGGATTTTTTTCACGCTAGTTTTGCAAGAACAATTTCTCTGTTTTCTGCTTGAACCTTTTTTTTCAAAAATGCAGTCCAAAATTGTGGTGCGTATTATACACAGGTAAATACGGTACCTGTGAATTTAATGCCCGGGGTAACCCTGCAATGGACTGGCATCCCATCCAGGGGGGAGTAGAAATACTCTTCGTCGCTTCATGCCACAGAAACCAGATAAGCTCCGGCCTAATGGGCCACTTGGCTGGTAAGCAGACTTTACCTTTTTTTCACCTTTGAGGAGATGGGGTGGTCCAGTGGTTTAAGGGCATTGGGTTTTCATGCACTTGACCCAGGTTCAAATCCCATTGTAACCACTGGTTTGGATTTGTTTCTGGTTGTCCCGGATTCAACTCTACCACACTTTGTAAATAGCCAACTGATTGCCTCCTGCCAGTTGGGGTTCTTAATCATATTTCTGTTAAGTTCAGGGGCTGGTTGCTCGAAGTCTGGTTAGCGCTAACCGTTGGTTAACAGGTATCAAAACCTATAAGTTTGTCAAGTGTCAAGTGTACGAAAGATCTAGGAGTCTTTATCTCCTCTGATTTATCGTGGAGCGCCCAAGTTCACGCTGTTGTGCACAAGGCAAATAGAATCTTGGGTGTCGTTTATAGAACTCTTGGACCCTCGAACGTAGAAGCTTTCTCTACCCTGTATAAGTCCTTAGTGCGACCTGTTCTCGAATATGCCGTTCCAGTCT
Organism: Montipora capricornis; assembly: GCF_036669925.1. NCBI lineage: Eukaryota > Metazoa > Cnidaria > Anthozoa > Scleractinia > Acroporidae > Montipora > Montipora capricornis. The sequence goes on from NC_090884.1 coordinate 66,649,244, forward strand.
GGTGTCCATACCTAGTCAAGGACATCCTAGCACTCGAAAAAGTCCAGAGGAGAGCATCGCGCCTTGCATTAGGTCAAAGAAAAGGAGATATGGAGTATGAAGACCGCCTCAAAATTCTAAAATGGCCCACTTTAGAGAAACGCAGACACTACATCTCCCTTGTAGAGTGTTATAAAACCGTATTTGGCCTAAATGGTTTAAATTTTAGTGACTTTTTCGAGCTAGCTTTAGATACCTGGACACGTGCTAATCATCCTTTAAATTATTTGTGAAAAGCGCAAAAGTAAATCCTTATAAATACTCATTTTTCGTTCGTATAGTAATTAAGGATTGGAACAACCTACCACTGCACGTAGTAGAAGCTGAATCTTTTAACATTTTTAAAACCAGACTGAAGTCTTTTCTTAATTTGTAAATTTGTAAATATGTAATTATGATGCTTGTTTTAGTTTTTAATTCCAGGAAACGTTATAGGGTCAACCTCGTGTTATATTTTATTTTTTCATCGTGAATAAATTATGCTTATGCTTATGCTTATGCTTATGCTTAAGTTTCCATGGTATTTAATGCTGGTTAGTGCTAACCATGCTTTGAGCAGCCCGGGCCTGATTGTTAAAAGTAGGGTGCCTGTGACCTAGCTTGATAGCTAAGTGCACTTCCACTATAAACAAAGCATTTACATTTTTTGACTGTTGAATACCGACAATTTTCAATTTCTGAATTCTTGAAAGTAACAGTAGACAGTGACATGTCAACTTGTACTGTAAACTGAAGACACTAGTTACTTACAGGAGATTTGAAAGGCCGACTTAACTTGGAGCCACTCCTAGTAAATGAACACAAAGAAAACCTGTTATTCAAAACACTAAATCTCATGAAATCATTCACAAAGTAAAATCAACATCTGCCAACAACTTTTGTACCTGGGTGATCCAGGCACAGGCAGCCCAAGGTCGATGTACAATTTTTAGACCTTGTATGGGAAAACATACTTTGAGCTTATAAATGCTAAAATAAGCTGTAAATGTAGAAATAAAGTTTGGTTACCTCTACGTACGGTTGTCCTCGTCTTTTCTGTGCAATCGGAGGGCAAACTTGAGTCCGTTTTAGACGGGTTTGTGGCTTTCGAATTTTTGCGATGTGGTTAGTTGTCATTTCGCCTCATATAGTTATCTGCCAGAACTCGCTGTGTGCTCCAGGAGTTGAGTTGATGTGATAGGAAATTTATCTGGCCTTAAAGCTGTGGTGTTTTTATGGCAATTTGGACCGTTGCTTTGTGATACGAGAGCAATTTGTGGGGCAAGATTGCCGCGAGTCACCAGCCTTTCTTCTCTTTATGAGGGGAATTGACAACTAACGACATCGCAAAAATTCGAAAGCCACAAACCCATCTAAACGGACACAAGTTTGCCCTCTGATTGCACAGAAAAGAAAGAGGACAACCGTATGTAGAGGTAAGCGAACTTTATTTCTCCATTTACAGCTTATTTTAGCATTTATAAGCTCATACAAAGTCTATAAATCGTACACCGAGCTTGGGCTGCCTGTGATCCAGGCAACCTTACTTTGTTGAGGATAAAGGGGTTTAGTTTTATGCACCAGTCAAAGTAAAATAAGTCTCATTGGCTGTCGAAACTAAGGGTCTTCTGTTCCTGTGGTTAGCACATTTGAAAAACAAAAGCAATGTTTGTAAACAGATTGTCTTCCCTGTTTGTGCACCTTACCTTGAGGCCAACGATGACCGTCTCCCTGTAAACGTTGGAGTTTTCTGAGTCTTTGAAGCGATTTGCGATTCACTGTCTGAGCTATTTGCCGTCAACAAGGAAGGCTTGAAATCTTTTCCAGAACAATTAGATCTGTTTCGAAAGGAAGATGCCTAGCTTTTAATAATAATAATAATTATGGCTATAGCTTTAAAACGCTTTTAAAAGATGATTCCTGGATTTTAATTAGCAGTACATGTAAAAAAAATCAGGTCACTGCTTGTAAAAATAAAGAGAAGGTATACTGACATCCTCTTCCGGGCTTCTAATAGTGCAACTTCTCTCTCAGTTTCTATTGAAGGAACCTCTGTTCCACAAGAAGTGTTCTTTGCCGCCATTCCTGTTTCTAAATTTCGAGGGAAGGCGCGCTTCGCTTTTCCATTGGTTGACAGATTTTGCGACTGCGTTCAACGGTCAGCCATTACTGGCGTAAGCACAAGCACACATTGCGCTTGGTCGCCTTGACAACGGAGCAGACGAGAAGGGCGAGAAAACAACTGTCTTCACAAGAACATTTGATCGATCAAGGGTATACTAGCGAAAAAATGTCAGACGGGGCAGTTACAATTACAGAAGAGACTGAAGAACTTAAAAAGAAACTTGCTTTATTGGGTAAGGCTTACAGCGAAATTTCGCCAAGAACGTACAACGGGCAAAAATTATATGGAAACGTATAAGTTGATAATTTCGACGTCTGCACTTTTGCATGCTTGTTGGTAAAACACGGATAAAATCATGTTCAATCAATCAGAGACTTTCTATATCTTAGACACGACGAGATCGTTTTTCGTCTCGTACAAGAATCTTTGCTTACCTTTAGAATCAAAATATGAGTAGGTGCTGAAATCTTGCCATGGTTTCCATTTGATCTCTAGATGGAGATAGAAAGGCCTACTATGAAAGCTCACAATGGACTATGAAAAAGAACAAAGACACAATTTCAAAGCTGAGAGAGAAGAATAAACGACTGAGGGCCGAACTAGCGAAGAAGAAAGCAGTGAGTTTGCGTCAAAATAGATAAAATTGTATATCCATCCCCCCCCCCCCCCCCCCTTCTTTCCCCCAACCCCCAACAAGTGTTTGAAACGAGGGTTTTGGCTTGTTCCTTCAAAGAAGCTGTAAAAGTTTCAATCCTTCAAGCAATTTATAATATTTCAAATTTAGTGATGCCTACAACATATCAATCCTTTTGATTTCATTTTTAAAAGGACAGACATGAAACCGTGGGTTGTGATTGCAGCCATCCTCAGTGGGGAAAGAGGTGCAGATGAAAATGGAATGGCCTCAGGCTGACAGCACTTGCATTCCTCCATTGTGCCTTGAATTCTAATCCCAGTCATGGCCTGAGTCATGTCTAAGTTGTTATTACAGACATTACTCTCTCCCCTCTCACCCAAAACCAAGGGTTGACTTCATCTGCTTTACTTTGATTTGATTTGCAGACTAGGAGAACTTGTGCCTGACTAGACTAGCTTAATTAATTAACCCAATGACTTCTAGGAGTGACACCTAATAGATTTTACTCTGTCTATTACGCCTGAGACAATTTTGCTTGTCAATGGGAGGGGCGTTTCAGGAGTAAATGGGTTAAGACTAAAAGTTGTTGTTGTTGTTGTTGCTGTAGTTGTTCTTATTATTAGATAATCATTATCAGATTTCAGATTTATTTATTTATTTGCCAAGAATAATATATACATACATATATATATATAGATAGATAGATAGGTATAATAAAACGACGAAGAGACAAACTCTTGACAGTTCCAGCGTTTAATCAACGTTTCAGCCTTCGGCCTTCTTCAGGATAGTTTAAAAGTTAAAAATTAAAAAAGCTATATACAATGGTTGTGAGTGGCAGAGTTACGGGCTTTTATATAGTACACAGAAAATGGAAATTTAATTTCCATTTTCTGTGTACTATATAAAAGCCCGTAACTCTGATCATATAAGGTTACGTAACAAAAGAAAAGGTCTTAATTACAAGCTAGGCAAAACAAAAACAATTGATAAAAAGGAACAAACAGACTAATTAGATAAATCGTGTTATTACGTGACAAACTCCCCTTTGAGGGCCTCTGGGTGAATGTGCGGGTCAATGTCATAACAAGGTCCTCAGAGAGGGCCCCTAAACAATAGATTCCAATCGAAAGCCCCTGAATGAAAAACGAAACACAAACATAACAGAATCCCTCAATAGAGTTTTTGAACAAAGACAACAACGACTAAGTGATTAGGCTAACAAAACAAAAGGCAAGATTACAAACTGGAAACATTCAAAGCTAGATGGGAGCTAACGAGGTCCTACAGACAGCAAAAATTACGATGATTACAAATTTGGGCTGAAAAGAATTTACACTACAATAGAGACAAAGTCAACTGTTGTAGCAGATACGATTTTTGTCTCTATTGATTTTTGTCTCTATTGTAGTGTAAATTCTTTTCAGCCCAAATTTGTAATCATCGTAATTTTTGCTGTCTGTAGGACCTCGTTAGCTCCCACCTAGCTTTGATTGTTTCCAGTTTGTAATCTTGCCCTTTTGTTTTGTTAGCCTTCACTTAGTCGTTGTTGTCTTTGTTCAAAAACTCTATTGAGGGAGTCTGTTATGTTTGTGTTTGGTTTTTCATTCAGGGGCTTTCGATTGGGAATCTATTGTTTAGGGGCCCTCTCTGAGAACCTTGTTATGACATTGACCCGCACATTCACTCAGAGGCCCTCAATGGGGAGTTTGTTACGTAATAACACGATTTATCTAATTAGTCTGTTTGTTCCTTTTTATCAATTGTTTTTTGTTTTGCCTAGCTTGTAATTAAGACCTTTTCTTTTGTTACGTAACCTTAATTTCCATTTTCTGTGTACTATATAAAAGCCCGTAACTCTGCCACTCACAACCATTGTATATAGCTTTTTTAATTTTTAACTTTTAAACTATCCTGAAGAAGGCCGAAGGCCGAAACGTCGATTAAACGCTGGAACTGTCAAGAGTTTGTCTCTTCGTCGTTTTATTATACCTATCTACAGATTTACGGAGAGACACATATCCTCTGGATCCTCTTACTGGGAGTTCATCGTTGGGTAAACTGCTTTTATTCTCACTATATATATATATATATATATATATATATATTGATATATATATATATATATATAAAGCAATCCTACAAATATAATAGTTAAGGAATAATATTACACACAAAAAAAACTTATTCCTGGCAAGGAAGCTAAAAAAAAACCTTAGTGGGCTTATTACTGTGAGCTCCCTTCCTAACTTACGACTGTACACATTAAATGCATGAGCGGCGAAATTAGATTAAAATATAAATTAAGATAAAAAAGCAAGCAGAACAAGACAAACTAAACATAAAGAAACACAAAAAAGCAGCAAAAGAAAATAATAAACAATATGATAATGTCTATATACAGGAGAATCAACTAAGGAGAAATGCTTTCAATCATTGTCATTATTACTATTATTATTATTATTATTATTATTATTATTATTATTACTTTATAATAATATTATTATTGTTATCATTATGGAATTTAGGGAGATGAGCAAGTAATCGATGATGCATTCAAAGAAAGAGATCCTCAGAGACATTGTGCAATGAGGGGCATGTCTGGGAAGGTAACATCATTTCTTACTCACCAATAATAACATAACATAATAATTTTTCATATGTCAGGAATGATCACAGACCATCGCAGAAAGGTTATTATTAAACAACGAAACAGCAAAACACCGAAACAGTGAAACGAAGTGCCAAAACACCATGTATGACCACACTGTACATGATTGTATACTAACTGGCAAAGGTTGCATTTGAGGTTAAATATTGTTTAAACTCATCACAAATAGATGAGCTTGGGAACTGGTGCCCAGAAGGTTAGCGGGGAGCAAAAGCCATAAGCCAAAGGGGAGGTATCCATGGCAACCCTGGAAGCGGGAACCACCCCCACACGCAGCCGCTAACTGGCACCGTCACACTGAGTAATCAGTGGAAACAACTTACCTGACCCATACTTACCAAGGGATCACCAAGGAAGCGGGAGGGACGGGAAGGGAAGGGAAGGGGCAAGAATCCACAAAGATTCGCTAACAAGAGCAATTGATCCGCAAAGATCAACAAGCAACAATGCATGAGAAAAACAACATGACACAAAGGCCCTGCAAATCCCCAAAGGGCCACCCCGCAGGTCACGTACTGTAAGGGGTAAAACCACTGACTGCGTTAGTTCGAGTCTAACTTAGCCTAAATTATATTTAGCCACATTTAAACGTTATTGTGCCCAATCTCAGTTTTAATATGAATCCTAATCTTAATCTCAGTGAATTAAGAGCAATAACATAGGCCTAAAATGATATTTAATCTCTAATCCAACCTTTGTCAGTTAGTATTCAATGTAAGGTGGGGTCATAGATGGCGTTCCTGTTGTAGTGTTTCGTTGTTTTGCTGTTTCATGGTTTAGAAATGGCCATCACAGAAATCTAGGAGGCATAAAGAAACAAATGTATAATGATTTTCTTTCTGGTCTCGATCCAGCTTGCCCTTTGATGGTTTGACAATACAAGACAAACTAATATTGTTTGTGATTATCAGTTTGCATTAGTCGACAAATTAAAATTTGTCAGATGCTCCTATGTAGAATCTCCCCTTTTTGGAGAGTTTTATGACATTTAATGTAAAATAGCTTAACATCAATTCTTACATTTGGTGTAAGTTCCTTTTATTATCAAATTAGATTAATTTTTTGCCTTAATAATATTAGTCATGCAAAATTTATGCTTTCATTTGTAACAGGCTGCCATCATCAAACTAGACCAACAGGTTTGTGAAGCAGTAAAAAGGCTGAATGCTTTGAGACACCAGAAAAACACACGTCAGAATAGGCTGGAAATGTTAGAGACAGAATACAATCAACTGATAACTGATGCAGAGGAAGTATCAAACACAGATGCTGGTGAATCAGCTGAAGCTCAGGTAAAAGAAAGATGAAAGAAGAGAAAACAAGAGGCCTCCAATGCATGTGGCTTATACTTTGGTCTTCACTGAGGTTGCTTACTGCAAGATAGTTTTTGTGGTCTAATTGCTCTAGGTTATTAAGGGGATTCTATTCTTTTTCACAGAAACTACGAGCTTTGGAGAACAGCTTGGACAAAATGCGTCTGAAAGTTAATGAAGCAAAGAAAATCAAGACTATTTATGAGGGTTTGTTGGAACAGTTGAAGGAAGAGCGTCGCACTTGGCCCAATCAACTGAACAATCTGGAGAGGGCCATACAGGCACAGCGGGAAGAACTCTGTGAGCTGAATGCAATGAATTGTGATGCCCAGATTGCAAGGGAGGCAGCTAAAGCAGAGCTTACAAAGCTGGAGCAATCAGTGTATGAAAGGAAGAAGGAAAGAGAAAGAGAATTGGCACAGTACAAGAAACAAGCAGAGGAGAAAAAAGATCATGCTGAAAAGGTGGAGAAACGGGTGAGAACAATAATTTCTTTCTTAGAATTGGGCGAATCAATTTCTTTTTTCGTTGAGTTTTCAAATAGCTGTTAACTTTTCTTTGTGTTTTTCTTAGCTGCAAAGAAGCTCTCTTCAGCAGGATGAACTCTCAGGTGTGAAAAATCTTTTCATGTGTAATAATATGCTGCACCTTCTGTGTAAATGGGGATAACCCAGTTTCAAAGAAATAAACCTAAGAATGGATCATTGAACAACAGTTCAAAATATGGAATTAAAGTAACTATGTAATACGCTATAGTGCCATCCTGAAATGGAAGAACTTAGTTTCCAGGGTTGTATCCAATAACACTGGGTTGGCAAAAATGATGTGTAGCTAACCTGTACAATTGCCAGCCTCTTTACGGGTTGGAACTTTTGCTGACTTCAATTTGTTTGTAAAAAGTGAAAACATGTCTTGAGAGCTTTACTATTGTCTACTTTGTTACAGCATTCATTCAAGATTCTTCTAAATATAAAAATTTACAATAATATTGAGTAATCGTTTTTGACACGTTTGCTGACTTCAATTTGTTTGTAAAAAGTGAAAACATGAGAGCTTTACTATTGTCTACTTTGTTATAACATTCATTCACGATTCTTCTAAATATTACTAACAATAATATTGAGTAATCGTTTTTGACACGTTTGCTGACTTCAATTTGTTTGTAAAAAGTGAAAACATGTCTTGAGAGCTTTACTATTGTCTACTTTGTTACAGCATTCATTCAAGATTCTTCTAAATATAAAAATTTACAATAATATTGAGTATTTACTAATCGTTTTTGACATGCCTAAAAGGAAATTGACCATGGTCTGCAATCCCCAAGATAGCTTGCATGCAGCCCCACAGCTGCAGGCATTTCCTTGCAATCTAGCAATTAATATGAGCTCTTCTCCCAGATATCTGTCACAAGTTGATTGAATCAGTGGAAAGAAAGGAGAGAACCTTACTGGAGATTGCTTCCTTCTATATGTACTAGTCATAATTTCTTGTGTTGAATTAACTTAGAAATTTATTCATAGAAAATTATAAATCAAAACTTTGTTTTCAGTGGAGCAGAAAGCAGTGCTGTCTGGAGAGGAACAAGAACGCAAGATAACAACTTATGAAGAAGCTATGAACAAAATCAAGGATACAACTGGGGTGTCTGACATAAAAGAGGTAGTGCAGCGCTTTCTTTCGCAAGGAGAGACCCAGAAACACTTGGAGCAACTTAAGACTAACAATGAAAAGATGCTTGTGAGGCTGAAGGAAGATAAGGTATGCCTTTTTTCTAATTTTCTAAACTACTTTAATTAATTATGTTGAATAATCAGGCAAGATGCAGTCTTGATAATTATTACTGGAGATCTATTGCATGGTTTCACGTTGCAGTACATACTTTTTGTAAAGATTGTTTAAACAAAAAAGTCTTCCACTAATGTTCTAGGAGAAGTTAAGGGTGGAATATGAGGAGATGAAGTATTCTGGGGAAGCAAAGCTTTCAAGGTACTGATTTCAAGTAGAATATGATTATTGTTCTTTTATGACTGAATAATTTGACAGTCACATGTACAACATAAATCTATGTATTTTCTCTAGTTTGATCACTGAGTCAAAGAGATGTTAACAGCACATACATTTTCCTCATATTTGTTGGTTATGTTAATTGTAATTCTTAATTTAATAGGGATTCTGAAGTTTTCATGCAAGAAAGTAAATTGTTTCCCAAATAGTCTAGCTTGGATTTGCCTCAATGCCATGCACAAGAAGAGCATGGCTCAGCCTTGCATTTTTCTGCTGGGTTTCCCTGGTTTAATTGTTTGCATGTGTTTTTTTATTTAGATAGAACTATGACTATAGTTGTTTGGAGATTAATAAGAGGCAGGCCTGCCAACCAGGGATAAATTGTTACAACAAGCAATGTGCATGTCTTTGAATCAGTGACAAGAACCAGTAATATAATTTTTTTTATACTGATGAAGAACACAAGACTTCTTCTATGAAATCAAAACAGTGTGGTCTTGAAACAGCAAAACCAAGGCTTTTTTTTTTGGTGGAGACGAGGAACATGGGACTCTAAAGAAGTATAGAAAGAAGGGAAAATAGTTACCTTAAAGTGCCAGACACCCATTCCTCAACTATACTTGACGCAGATTGTTTGAAATGACAGTCAGTCATCACTAAATGCCAGGAAATTCATTTTTTATTTTGAAACTGATTTCCATTGTTTTCCTAAATTAACTTCTTACAGTACATGTCCTCCTACCAACCAACAGAAATTTGTCTGTAGTTTTATCTACAAATACTACACCGTAGTCTTGTAAAGCTATGAACATAGAGATTGCATTTTGTTTCCTTCTGATAGTGGACAAAGAATGTTGGAGGAATTTCAGCAGCGGCTGGCTGACGAGGAGAAAAGGTAAAATAAAATTGATTTAATATCACTTTTTACTGCATCACTGTAGATATCACATTGAGGGACTTCGTTTCCAGCACTATTTTAGTCTCAATTCATACGCCAAAACTTGTCCAAGTTAAATCAGGGAAGATCCAAAGTTGACGATACAGTTTAGATTAGACTATGTAACTGCACTGACACTTTAAGTATGGTGCCTACTATTGTTATTGCGCATACAGTATGCGCATCTCAAGATACTCGGATTTCCTATGGCTGGTGCTTATTAATACAGGGATATTTTTGCACGGTTCAAAACTATGCGGAGAAAGGAGAAAATTGGGGGTAACCACGCATTTTTCAGAGATAATTAAGCTTCAATTTGGAAAAGAACGTCATACATTGTTTGTATTTTAAAGCTTTTTTCCAAATATTGTTTCAGATTAGTTATCTTAGAAAAATGCGTGGTTGCCCCCATTTTTCTTTTAGGATTTCAGTAACACTCTTTAAGATCTGCTTTTCCTGCACATTCAGTATTTAAACCTCACGAAAATACCTTTGAAGTGGTAGGAATCATCCTTAATTTACTGTCCTCAGTTGGAATGGACGGTAAATAATAAATAATAATAATAATAATAATAATAATAATAATAATAATAATAATAATGATTTTATTAACAGCATTTCCACAAGGTGGCTCATCATCCGTTAATATCTAACTAAAGTTAATTACAATTGAAACAAACCTAAAAAAGACTAGGTTAAAAATGCTAAATAATTGATATTTACAAAGAAAAAAATATACATATAATATAACCTGGACCTGGCTTTATCTTGTAGCAATTTCTCTGTCTCCTTAAAAAATAAAATTGGGTCCATGCATAAATAATGCTCAGATTGTTTTATCTTTGCACATAACTGGGCAAGCTAAACAATTGTCTTTTATAGACACGTGAAAACTTCAGGGGACTTCAACAGGGATTCGAACCCATGGCCTCTACGACGCCGATGCTGATACAATGCTCTGTTTGGCTTCATAGTTCAGTTGGTAGAGCATTACACCGGTGTTACAGTGGATTTGGATCTGCTGATCTGCTCTCGGTTTTGGACCCCCCGGTACAAATCTGCTAGCGGATTTAGTCCCCCCGGGGGTCCAAATTTGTACCGGGACCAAATTTGTATCCGGATTTGTACCAGGGGGTCCAAATCTGCTAGCAGATTTATACCGGGGGGGTTCAAATTCGCTAGGACACCGGCATCGCAGGGGTCATTGGTTCGAATCCTGTTAAAGCCACCTGGATTTTTCAGGGATCTATGAGTGACAATTGCTCAGTTCAGTTCGAGGATCACTTCTGTCATTCTTCTATAACCCGCGCTTCAGATATACATTTCTTTCATGTTTTATCTTTGAGAACCTACGAAAAGGGTGTACATGGCGACCCTGGAGTCTAATAACATCAAAAACTTGCAAAAGAATCTACGAAAAGGGTGTACATGCGACCCTGGAGTCTAATAACATCAAAAACCTGCAAAAGAATTGCATTGAACAATCTGGCTGGTCCGCCTCGAATTACTTCAGTGTCAAAAATTAAAGCACTATCAAGTGAAATGGCTCGTCATGGCAAAAAAAGACCATTTGATGTTAATTGTTTTTTTCAGATTCGCAAGAGTTTTCAACAGAGTACTTGCTACTCTAACTGTAAGACAAAAGAGCATTAGAAGATGCAGACAATCGAATGAGATTATCAGAAGACAATGCAATGCGGGTTGTTAGGCTTTGTTAAGTACAGCCCATCCTATGGCAAAACTCACTGAAACCACTCTTTGCACTAGCAAAGGTAGCTAGTAGTGATCTCGGATTATTGAAGTGCGTTTGACACTTGCTTTGGAAGAAAACGAGAAGGTTAACATTAGCATCGATGCTGACATGTTTAGCACATCATTTTTTTTTAAGTCTTTCGCTTTGCTGGTCCTTTAACGTCCGTCTTTACTGCTCCTGCTATTAATAATCTTGCGCCGCGAGAAAAACCGCTTCCACGGATGGCACCGTGATTCTCTTGAGCGTATCCCACCTTTAGAGGTTTAAAAACACGAGTTTTTTTGTCTCTGTAATTGGTTAAATAACTTATTCCCTTTTCTGAGCTTTGTAGACTGAAGCTATCATTTGCCAGCAGCGGTAACGACAGATGTTGAAAGGCAATTAGCAAAACGAAAATCATACGATAAAAAAACCTGTCCCATCCAGCAGGGTGAATAAGGGATAATTTTTTTTCCACTATTTACTTCAGTTGCGCAGAGGCAAAGGATCGTCTGGACAGAGCTAATAAGACTCTGGTGAATGTCAAAGCAGGGATTGAACATCTGGCGGATAAACTGCAACATTTGAAGGCGGTAAGAACTTCTCGCCGCAGGAGAGTAAAGATAATTCACATGAAAATTACGTATTTTCCAGATTTCTGTCAAACTTGGCACAATTAATATTCATGAACAGGTCATTTTAAAATGCAGTAAAAAGATGGGATCACCGTACTTGTTTTCGCGCTGCATGCACTTTCTTTTAAGTGTTTTTCCGAATTACGCGAGAAGCGTTCGAAACTTGATCAACCGGAAAAATTGTTGTTATATAGCCAAAGGTACTGAATATTAGTGAAAACTTGATCCTACTTGTTTGCCCGGGCCAAAATCTTACAGTAAAGTGATTTCAAATTGCTCAATGTTGCAAAAAAATGTAAGCAAATTGGACCGCTACATCATCACCTCACACTCAGTGTCTGGGTCCAAATGCAGTTTTCACGTCTTTTATATATAAATACTGCAACTTCTACTATCCAACTTTGTTTCTCCTTCTCTCCATTTTTTTATCCTTTTCTGCTTTCCGTGTACCTATTACGGGTATGTAACACCATTAAAAAGACTCGTTCAGGAGAAAATAGCCATTCTTTGACAGATTAAGCTCCGCCAGTTCTCAATGTGCGCGAACTAATGCGGGCGCCAATGACCCAAGAAATTGTGCGCAGTAGGGGTGCGCAATGCAAAACCAGGCAATCACCTGAAAGTGCTCTTTGCCATCTCCTTTCGATGTTGTTCGGTATTCCCAAGGGAGTATAATACGGTCTTCTTTTTTTTTTTCTGTTTATCATCGACTTGCTTCTGTTCTTGACCTCCAACCCCCCCGATTCTTTTCTCATGATGTTCGCGGACAATACTACCATACTCACTTTTGTCCCCCGCCACCCTTAAAGGTCGGAAAAAGGTTAAACCAATTAATAGCGAATGAGGCAATGTTATCCGCATGGCACTCAATACCAACTGGGTTTATCTATCATCGGCACAGTTGTGAAACAAGTATAGCATGCGGCTGGGTGTGACTGTGGACCAGAGTGAACCGAGTTAGGTATTAAAAATCTCTGTTCGTGTTCTTAGCCCAAAGGTCATGTACCGCAAGCTCAGCTGTCTCCGACATCTGATGAATACATTTTAGACTTGCTTGGGACAAGTGAACAGAAACTTTTAAAGCTCATGGATGATTTGGGCGGAAAGGATATCGATGACGTCATGAAAGAAATGGAGGATGCCGAGGTAAAATTAGAAAACTTGTTGCGACAGCCATTAGAAAGGAGAATAGTCAGCACCTGTTTCAAACAGGTTTGATACCGGTTGAAGAGGTTTGTCAATCAAATAAAGCTCAAAAGATTTTCCAAATATATAACAAAAAAATTCCGATGGCGGAACCAACCTTTGTGCTATGGTCTGCAATTAAAGATTTTCGTCTGTTATAGTGCTTGATTGCTCGTGTTTCGTTATCTTTCAGTTTCGTGCAACAATGGAAGGCAAACTTCCTCAATACAACACCCGAGTTAAGCTTCCCACGTCGGACCGGCTTGCAGTGTATGACGGTAAGGCAACGCATAGCCATAGACTAAAATTAAATTTAATAAGATTTCTAATGCATAGTGGGAAGGGACCATTTTTCTTTTTTCTTCTTTTCCTTCACCTGAATAATCAAAAAGTGCGGATCACTTTCCACAGCTAAAACGTGGTGCCAGAGTACGGCAACTATTAATTGAACAGTGATTTATAGTAATTTTTAAGGATTAAACCACTGCAAAAACCGTGTACGATCAAAACTTGCTCTACGTTGGATCATAATAGATCGTGACCACACCAAAAACAAAACTTTAAAAATAGAAAATATACTGCAAAGGTTGGTCAAGACAACGTGAGCATAGGCGTTGTTACAATATTTCGGCTGGCCAACACCAGCCTTCTTCAGGTTTATTGAATGGATAAATGCTTGTTACAAGATCTTGATTTATAGTGCCTAGAAGTCCAAGGAAACCATTCTTAGCGCATGGAAATGTCACGATGTAGAGCCAAAGGAAAAAAACTCTCAACCAAAATGGAACATTGCAAATCAAGATTGTAAAGCAGTGCAAATTGATGACAGGGGAAAGCCAAACTACCCGGAGAAAAACCTCTTAGAGCATAGTGGCGAACCAATAATACCAACCCAGCTATGGGTCCGCATCGTCAGGGCCGTAGCCAGTATGACGCAAACCGAAGCACTTGCCTCAGTAATTTTTCGTAGTTTTTTTTAAAATAAAGCGTGATTCTAGTGTTGTCTTTAAAATGTAATCCTCATAAACACCTAAAATACCTATGAAGAGAATTCAGCCATGGACATTGCCTCAGTCACAATTTTTTTCTGGCTACGGCCCTGATCGTGGTGGAAGTGAGTGCTGCCACCACTGCACTAACTCTGCTCCCCGTTGCTGTCCACTTCTACCGTTAAAAGAATTAACTTCCCTTTGGTTCAAAATTCCAGCAGTGTTGAGTTGACACGTATTTGCCTCATCCAAATTTAGCGGCGTTCTGCGCGGTTTGAGGGCATTAGCTAAGTGCCAAAGAATCGATCACTTGGCTTTTTTGTAAAGTGGAATGTTGGTCAAAAGTGAATAACCAATTTAATGGAATGCTTATTAACTGTGAAAACGTGACTCCAACCGGGCGAACAGTGAGAGCACTCTGCCTCCAATGATGTGGCCTGGGTTCGGGCGATTCCCGGACTCAACATAATATGCGGGTTACTACTCCACTATTTTACGGAATTTCCGGCTTTTCCCTCTCGTCTAAAACAAACATTTCATTAAAGAACTGCTGTAATTTCATATGATGTGACATGATTCAGTTCCTCCAATAGGCCAGTTTGTATTCTAACGGTTGGACTGGATCTAGCATGAAATGGAGGCTAACGCGGGCAAATTAATTTGCATTCGAAAAGATTTGCCTGCATTAGCCTCCATTTCATGCTAGATCCAGTCCAGCCGTGAGAATTCGAAAATGGTCTATTTGTATTCTGCTCAGTTCAATAAGTTTGAGAGTGTTGTTCAAAGGGAGAGTTAGGAGTACATGGCGAATCCTAGCAAAGTCTGCAAAGAGTAGACCTTAACTGGTTATTTTAATTTTCTAGATGACGAGGAAAGTGGAGAAGATGAAGATGTTCTCTCCAGAAACGCTATAAAGCGCTATTCCCAACAGATTGTGGATTCCAAGACGAAAAAGCACAAAACCCGCAAGGGAAAAAGGAAGACGAAACAATAAACTTTCACTACAACTCTGTACTTTAGCAATGCGCTTGGAGTTTTGTCTTTATTTTTGACGGTGTTTTTGTCACCGATAAAATTGTATCTACATCAGAGTAAGCCCTTGTAGTTCTAACCTATTGGAAAATAAACGAATGTCTTAATTCTTCGCGATGGTTTACCCATTCAATGATTATTTTCTCTCCCGCAATCCGCCCTGTCAGCAACGGCACCAAAAAGAGTTTGAAATTCACAAAGCTGCTAGATGGCTTGATAATTCAGTTGATAGAAAAGTGCAACGAAACAAAGGCCACACATAATTTGAATGCGCAGTCAACGTAACAGTTTGTAGGGTTTATATGGGAAACATGAAATGCAGAAAAAAAAAATCGGCTAATTCTAGTTTACACAGCGAGGAAAATACAAGAAATAACTTACTTTAACTTCATCTTGTGTCCTTGTGTCGATTTGAGGCGTTCTGGGCAAGTTTTGAAATTTGCTCCTATCCTTCTGTCGGGTGTCAGAAGCAGAAGACCGACTCCGCTTATGACTCCGTCGCTTACGATTCAGTGAAAACCGCATTGTCGGAGTCGGAAGCAGAAGCGTAAGAATAAACCAATCACAATGTTCGATTCCAAGCATTTTGATTGGTTGGTTCTTCCGCTTCTGCTTCTGACTTTCACTGAATCGTAAGCGACGGAGTCATAAAATTTAAGCGGAGTCGATATTCTGCTTCCGACACCCGACAGTTTGATTTTCACTAGGTCGTATCGCTCTGTGCATGCGCTACTGATTACGACGCCGACTCCGTCGGTAGTTAAAACCAGCCTTAAAAGAAGTAGGCGAAGTAACAAAGTTTTCATTGGATCATAAGCGACGGAGTCATACGCGGAGTCGGAAGAAATTGGGAACGTTCTGATTCTTCCGATTCCGATTCCGTCGAGCTTATCACGAACTCCGCTTACGATTCCGATCTTTGATTTTCACTAGGTCATAAGAGCTCTTCCGACTCCTACTCTGCCGCTAGTGAAAACCAGCCTTTAGAGTACATCGTCTGCAGTGATGCACATCTATGCACTAGTTTAAGCTGGTTATATTAATGGTTCTCTTAATTATAACTCAAATATCCCGTATATTTTGAGGTAGTCTCAAAATTAATTCCATTTACAGCTGTCAAGGCTTTTACTCTCCTTTCTGAAAAAAAGATTACTGTATCCTATTGAAATGCGCGTTAAATAGAGTCTAAATAGGGTGACAATCAAGGGATGCTGATAGACAACGCTCATTGACGAACACTGCCATGGAATTATCTTCACAGGGAATGCTTCTCAGATTGTACTTAGCAACATTTTTTTTTTCTTTCCCCATTTCTGGAGTCGTGCTGGGCGCATGGAAAGAAATTCTCTTATAAGTGATAAGCAATAGTAAATTGGACTGAGTGGAGTACAATTCAGGGAGTAAGCGTGCGAGTGATTTTAAAATCGCGCGAGGCTGATTTAAAATTAGGAGCACGATACTTCTGAATTGTACGACACGAATTTTAATTACTAATTAATTTAAAACAACATATCATTTTTATCTTTCACATGTGAGAATGTAGGTGTCGTCATGGTAACGAACGCGATTAATGTGCAGGGCAAATACCATAGTTTCTCACATTTCTCCCCGGCAGTGTTTATTAGTTAGGGAAATCTTGGATAGTTCGTTGATCATTCATCACGGGAACATTCGAACCCACAAATGACCATCTCCCAACATCAATCGCCAGTAAGTTGAGCCGAAACTCCGAGCGAGAGAACACGTTTATTCACCGAAGGCAAGATGCAAATACAACCCAAACTAAGCAGGCGAAAAAGGTAACAAAGGCACCAAGCTAATTATGCGCGAACTGTGTGACAATGAGGTAATTAAGCGTGCATGCAAAGCGAAACAATAACCCGAACTAAACGGCGTGTACAATGGGTTACGCTATGTGACCTAGTGGCGGGAATTACACAACAATGCGGAATATGGCGTGACCTCTTCTTTCTTCTCCTCGCCAAGGTAGATGAGTAATAAATACGAAGTAAAACTAGGCTGGGAATTGATAGTACACAAGCAGTTACAAATAGCTAACACTGTCCTTAATATGTAATGTAGTCCTTGAGGTAAGCCGGACGACGAGTTGAACGGCTTGACCGGCGTGGGCCAGGTGAGGAGGTAGGCTCCGGGATATGGGCATCAATGTCAACAGTCATGCTTCCACTCGGGGGAGGGGAAGACTCGGGCACATGATGAATGTCAGGCTGAGGATCTGGTGGGGTAGCGAGCTCGCTAGGAACTACAGCAGGAGCCGGACTCGGAGTGCTCTGAGGTGTAAGAAGGGGAGCGGGTTCTTCGTCAACGTGCTCAGAGGTGAGAGGCTCTTCGTTGGTATCTTCAGGGTAGGAAGCGGAGCTGTAATGACGAGAGAGGTTAGACGTGGTCTCTGTTAGGTCAGGAACACGATAACATTCGGACAGCTTGACGCGATAGGAGGTAGAACGCAACTGTGAACCGGTGAACTTGCGTACGTTGCACCATAGGCTATCCACGGAGACCACAAGATACCGATTGCGGGCACTGGTCTTGGAGCCATCAGAAGTAATGTACACCAAATCGCCTACTTGAACGGGCGTGGCCGGGCGAGGGCAACAGCCTGGGGCTTTGGATCTCTCACTTGTGGGATGGTTACGGAGCCGCAACGACTGCTGTTGTCGAACAACTTGGAGGGCGGAAAAAGGGATCTGTGCGTTAGTGAATTGATCGCGTTGAAGCCACATCTCGCGGGCAGACAATCCTCTGTTGCGGATACGGGTGTTGAGATTGGCTGTCGCCACAGCTAAGGAAAGAGGACTGATTGTACCACCCTCAGGACAAACACGTAGAAGCTCATCACCAAGTTCTGCGACGCATTTCTCTGCCACAGGATTCTTGTTTGGGTTTTTGACTCGGCCGACTTCCACGGCAAAGCCGTACTGCTTAAGGATTTCATCGTCACCTAAAGAAGCAAAGCCAGGAGCGGGATCTACCCTTATGACGGAAGGGGGGCCAGACAGAGGTCGCAGCTCAAGGCACAAACGGAGGAGACCAGAGCGAATGGATTCACGACGTTCGTTATCCAACAAGCAAGCTGCAGTGAAGGACGTGGACGTCTCGCGGACGACAAGTACTAGCTGACGGTAGCGCTTTATGATGTCTGCAGCGAAGGAAATACCAAAGCCGTCGGGGGGATCAGAGGTTGATTGTTCAATGAGGCTGGATGGAACTTTCTTCAGGGAAGAGCATAGGTGGCAACACCGCGAGCACCGATCCAGGGCTTTGTCCAAATCTAAAGCGAAGAAGTAACGCTGTGAAACCAGTTTCATCTGGTGACGGGAGGGGTGGTCCAGCTTCACGTGTAAGGCAGCAAGGAAGCCATCAACAACAGAGCGTGGAATGACAATACATTCGCGGGGCGCAGCGAAAGGTTCATCGCGTTTTACGACGAGTAGGCCGTCACGGGAAATGGAGACCAGGTTCAGGTAACGCTTGACATCTTTAATGTTTGTCAGCTTCTTTGACGGGCGAGTGCCCTGCTTAAGATGAGAGTGGACACGTCTCAAATCCGGGCACTCTAGTTGCGATTGGAGCCAGGCGGAACGGCTTGTGAAAGGAAGGGACGTCTTCCCCGATAGCACATCATGAACAGAAATGGGACGCACAGCTAGGTCTTCAGCTTCGGATACAAATGAACAAACTTGGCAGCGAGGGTCGTCGCAAGCTGGTGCGTTACGACTAGCAAAGTCAGAAGGCAGGTTGGCAGAACCAGCCAAATGGAGCAGTGTGATTTGGTAACGGCTAACAGATGATAAAAACGAAGTCACTCGGGGACTGGAGGAGAACTGTCCACGGCAGAGCTTGTCAAAGGCCTGGACACACGGCTTGCTGTCAGTCAGTACATAAGTCTTAGACTTTGATTGAATTATATAAGGGGCAAAATGCTTGACGGCAGCGGCAATAGACAATGCCTCTATTTCACATGGTAACCAGGAGGCTTGATGCTTTTTAAATTTGGCACTGAAGTATCCGGCAAGGTGGAGCTTCTGGCCACGTAGCACATAAAGAGTGGCGCCGAGGCCATTCATCTTGACGGAACCATCGGTTGCGATCCAAAGTTGATCATCAGGCTTGGGGAGTGTGATGGATCTGTTAGACGTGAGTGCTTCTTGACAGGAGCGAAAACACACTAGGAGCTCATCAGACCAGGAGATGGTGTCTTGAGATTGACGACCAGCCGTAAGCGACTCGAGAGGAGCGAGGAGTTTAGCAGCTCCACTGAGGACCCGACCAAGCATTTTGTACGAGCCAACAAAAGCACGGAGACCGCGTACATTCTTGGGTGGCTCACAAGAAGCAAGAGCAGCTACACGGTGGGAAGAAGCGTGGATCGAGCCCTGGGACCATATCCAACCGAGAATGGTGGTGGAAGCTGGGCAGATTATGGTTTTCGTAGGTGAGAGGCGAAGGTTGCAGCGATCGAGAGCCGAGAGGACTTTTCGCCAGTTTAAAAGGAGCTCTTGATGGGAGTTACCACCACAATACAAGTCGTCGGCAATCTTAGCGACACACCCTTCCTGAAGGAGATCACCCAGGACGCGGCACATTAGCTCCTCGAGGGCCGTTTCGGAACCGGGGATTCCCATTGCGCAACGCGTGTAGACACGAACGCCTTTAAAGGGTGTAACCACGCCACAATACTTCATGGAGTTCTTTGCAAGTGGGATTTGGTAGAACGCCTGAGACAAATCAGAGACTACAATGTACTTCCAGCAAGCAATCTTGAGAAGAGTGGAGTCCACGTCCGGCATTAGTGAGGGCTGGGGCTTGCTATAGCGGCCCACGTCAGTAAAGGCTGTGACTAAGCGAAAACCGCCATTCCTCTTCTTCACCAAGAAGGATGGATTCAAGTATTCCACCACAACGTTTAAATCTTCTGGTCGACTGAAAATGCCTTGAGCCTCAAGTTCGTCAAATTTGGTTTGAAGCAGGTCGAGTTGGTCGCGAGAGTACTGTGGGACACGCCCTTTTCGCTGGGGAGGCTCGACAGGTCCCATATTCACAACCCCTTCAATCGGCCCGGCAGCTCCATTGTAACCAGGAATACGGGGATCGAAAACCAATTGGAATTCCTTCAGTAGCGAAATGAACGCGGCTTTCTCAGCAGGGGACAACAAACCGTCAGGGTCTACATGTACGGACTCGACGGAAGAAGAGGGAGGAGTAGTAGACTTGGGGCACGGCTCTGCAGCTTGGGTTGAGGAGGGCTCTATGGAAGACTCCAGAACAGTTAGACGTGCTTGGCATAAATGGTCGTTCTTGCGGATTAGTAGGGGCTCCTCGGTATTGTTGAGAAGTCTCAGTTTACCACCAATGGATTGGACAATGTCGGGTTGAGGCCAGGTGTGAGCAGGTTTGAGGTGACTAGAAGAGACCGAATCCATACGGGGCTCAATGGCAAGTGTAGCATCTTTAAGTAGCACTGAGGAGGCGTCAATTTCCAGGAACTCACCCGGCCAGACGGTTGTGTTAGTATTCGGGGCGCGAAGGAGGTGGCAAGCTCTGACAGCGTAGTGGGTCTGAGGACTTTGGGAACAACCATAAGACGCCACGTCACACCCAGCGATGATGATCTCACGCTTAGCGGGGCGGACTGCAATGTCATTGGAAGCCATGAAGGGTGTTCCAGCAAGTATGTCAACATCAAGATTCTCGACAACGAGAGCTTCCAAAGTAAGAGGTCTGCCTTGACGAACCAGCGGGAGGCGGGTCTCACCAACAACAGTTAACGGGGTGCGACCGTCGGCCTGCAAAGCAGTCTGGGAGCTTTTAGTTATCTTAGCACCAATATGCTTGGCTAAAGAAGCTCTCATCATATTAGTTTCAGCGCCAGTGTCTATTGTAAGGCGTAAAGGGTGATGACCATAAAAGGCGTGAAGGAATGGAGACTGGGAGACGTTTACGCGACGAGTGGCAGGGGGTTTCATAGTAGGTAGGACACTGGAGGGACAATGCTGCATATCTGCGAATTCTTCAAAACCTGGAGGGCCAGTCAGATCAGGATAGTGCTGGTAATCATAACTGCTCTCCTCTAATTCAATGCCGGCCACTTGGCGAATCTTGGACATGAAGAGACGATCAGGCTCGGGCAGAAACTTGCAACCGCTGAGAAAATGTGACCGAAAATCTGGGCGGCCGGCCTGCTGGCAAAGAGGACAAGACTTGACAGCTCGAGGTTTAGGCAGTAGCCTGCGTCGTGCGGGAACAAATGAGCGATGATCAGAAGGGGGCGCAGAGCGTAGAACCTTTGATTCATCACTGGTGTGGAGCTCGTCAAGTAACGACTCGAGAGCTTGAGAGATTTCAGGTTTCACAGAGGCCAACGTCCTACTACGTAATTCGGTTCCATAACGTTGTTTCACAAGTCGTGGAAGGTTGGGATGGAGTAGGCGTAGCCAAGTGAGAACAATAAAATTTTCGAGGGATGGAGATAGTTCTTCGTCAGCGTCCGGGATCTCGCCATAATGAGTGATTCCGCTGGATCTGGTGAGTAGGTTGTCCTCAATAAAGGCCATTAGTAGTTGGAATAAATCCTCAGGACGCTGTTCAGGCTTCAAAGAAATGTTCGCGAGGTCCAAGAAACGGGAACCAGTTAACTGCAAGCCATAATGCTGTCGGATCGATTGCCAAACGCCGCTAATTGATGTAGAATTCTTGACGATTGAGTTCCGAGAAATGATAGGGGCGTAATTGGCAATTTGGCCGAGCATCATTTCTAAATGTGTTACTTTTTGAGCAGCAGTCCTTCTTCTCGCCGTTGGAACAGATTCAGGATCGTTGGAGAAACCACGTAGGGGTGTAGCGTTTGTTTTTTTACCCCACGATGATCCATCAGTAAGAAAGTCTGCGAAGTTCGGATCGAGGGACAAGATGTACTTTAGATTGTTTTCCCAGGCTTCGATCGAAGTAATAGTTTCATTCGAAGAAAGCGACCACTGTTTCGGCGCTCTGTGTGAAGTCATCACTACGGTTCACGAATTCTGGCTTGATTGCTCAGAGAGGCGGCTAAAATCGAAGAACAGCTTTGATGTTCTTTCCGTGGGTTCTTTGAAAATGTTTCGCTGCCACCACGCCAGTAAGTTGAGCCGAAACTCCGAGCGAGAGAACACGTTTATTCACCGAAGGCAAGATGCAAATACAACCCAAACTAAGCAGGCAAAAAAGGTAACAAAGGCACCAAGCTAATTATGCGCGAACTGTGTGACAATGAGGTAATTAAGCGTGCATGCAAAGCGAAACAATAACCCGAACTAAACGGCGTGTACAATGGGTTACGCTATGTGACCTAGTGGCGGGAATTACACAACAATGCGGAATATGGCGAATGGCTTCATAGCTCAGTTGGTTAGAGCGTCGCACCGGCATCACGAGGTAACGGTTTCAAACGCCTTTAAAGTCCTGAATTTTTCTGGCCTCTCTACGCAATTGTTACAATTGCGTTCGTAACTGCGAGGATCACAGCTTCAATTAAAACGGTCTTACCTACATCTGCACGTTCCGTTACCCGGTAAAGTCGACTCGATCTATGGCTGTTTCTGCTTAGGTGGCCAGATACACCATATCTAAGCCTATTTTTGCTGGAGAGAATGGAGACTGGCTACCGGATGCAATAGGACAGACCACATGGCAGAGAACTTCGTGCCTTACTCTGCGAAGAGTGTGTGAGTTCTTTAAAGCCCCAAGTTTCTGATCACTAAGGAGTTGTGAGACAAGGCCTACGATTTACAGTCTCTATCCGAAAAGACTTGAAAGTCTAACTATTTGCAGGTGTAATTACAGAGGCAACCGCCGACCAGTTGGCCCAGCTAGTCGGTTGGTTATCGGACTACTGCGGTAGGTCGCGGGATCAAAAACTCCGGTCGATGTCCTAGCAAGTATTGGACCCCCCCCCCCCCCCCCTCCTCCTTCGCGGACTTAGTCTTCCTTCTCAACAGGAGTCGATTGTGGAAAAAAGGAAATAAAAATAATGAACTTTATTTAAGTGTCTAATCTTCTAGTGCTGGAGCACTAATTGGGGACACTGTAAATTGAAATTATGAAATCAACGCAAATCAAATCAAATTTGATTTTTGAGGAGACGGGAAAACTGGAATACCCGGGAGCAAAACCTCTCAGTGCAGAGTAGTGAACCAACAAACTCAACCCAGATATGTCTCACCAGACTTAACTGATTAGAGTGTAATGTGAAGTGCTAGTTTTCTACCCCATATGAACCATGTGAGCATTAGCCCTGCTAATGGAAATGGGTCCACACCAGGGTGCGAATTGTTTTTCTCTGTCCTTGTGTGGTCAGAGTTTTTCTCTGTCCTTGTGTGAGCCCATTTCCATTAGTAGGGCTAACGACTAGCTCCATGACCAAATCCCAGGCTGTGATTGGCTACCGGAGCGGGGCAAGATGGAGCTATCTCGCCCACTTGGGATTTCTCGCTTGGTCCCACAAGATCAAAGATCATTGTTTGGTGTTTTATCCCACATAATAAATCCATTATTGACCAAGCTTGTTCAGTCAAGTTGGCTGGATATTGGCCTTGTTCTTTTTTTGGGTGCTTATGAACCTTGAATAAACAGGAAAATAAATAACTCCGCCAATATCCAGCCATCTTGACCTCATGCTTGGTCAATAACCCATATTCAATAATTTTATTGAATTTGCCCATAGATACTCTTGACTGGAGAGATGTACAGGATTCTTGTTCCAATAGAGCCCCAGTCCCCAAGGCCAAAGACATATCACCACCAAGTCGATTTTGAACAAGCATATTTTGAGAAAGCATGATCATCATCACATCTTTCTTTACCCTCGGATTTTAGAGCAGCTTGGTGTAGCTTAACCTGCAAGCAGAGTCTCCTTCGATAGGTGTAGCTAATATCACCAAGCATTTACTCATGCTCTCAACCATGATATACTACAGACGATAGACCACAACACTGGGAAGTCTGTGTCCTACTCTTTTCGAATTCTGTATGGTTTTATGTTCCACAGGATTGGCACAGGGTTATGAACATTGAAGTGTTGTGACATGGGAACTATGGTTTATCGTCCTTATCCACGTTGAATGGAGAGTCCAAACTGGCAAAGGCTACACTTTCTCTTCATTTATTTACTTAACACCCTGAGAGTTGGTCTGGCCGGAGTTTTTGATCCTGCTGCCTCCCACAGAGAAGTCTGATGCACAACCAACTGAGCAAACCACTTTATTTCAAAACCTTAGTTTTTGCTCCAGATGGGAGCCATTAATCCATAACCTCCAACACAATATACAAAAATTTGGTTTTATCAACGGAGTTGATAATGTAAATTGGCCACCGTACAGAGATTCTAAAAGCTGACGTTTCGAGCGTTAGCCCTTCGTCAGAGCGAATCAAGGGATTATGGGTTACGTGTAGTTTTTATAGTAGAGTAGGAGCTACGCTATTGGTGGTAACACGTAACCCATAATCCCTCGATTCGCTCTGACGAAGGGCTAACGCTCGAAACGTCAGCTTTTAGAATCTCTGTACGGTGGCCAATTTACATTATCAACTCCGTTGATAAAACCAAATTTTTGTATACTACTTCCCCACCGACGCAGCACCACAGTTTCTTTAGAAACTACCCCTTCCTCCAACACAATAGTCTGCAGTCTTTGTGAGTGCATGTCAAATGATGTTTAAAGTTGGAAGTTTTCCCAAGAGTTTTGTCCAAGATTGTAGACTTGCTATTATAGTAACCTTCTTTCATACTCTGCCAAAATATTTTGGATTGTTTCTTGATCGACTTTGCCATCATTAATGTCTCGTATGATATTCCTTAATTTCCTTTCCTCAGCACCTTGTAGTGTCTCCAAAAGCTGATACAAAACATCAAGGTCCAGAGTAAGAGCCTTTTTGTCAGCAATTTCTTTGGATGGTGACATTTTGACAGCAAAACTAAACCTTGCACCTAGAGAATATTCAAGAAACATACACAAGAAAGGTTGAGGCTCACTGTGCAAGTAATATTTTCAAACAAGTTTTGTTTACAGGGTTTTATAACCATCAAAAAGATCCCAGAGAGAAATGATCCTCACAGTTACGTGGACAATTTAAGCAATTGTCTCTTATAGACAACTGAAAGCTTCAGGCGTTTCGAATGGGATTCGAACCCATGACCTCTGTGATGCCGGTGCAATGCTGGTGCAATGCTGGTGCATTGCTCTACCAACTGAGCTATGAAGCCACTCAGTTGCGAGAGGGGAAAATTATTGGGCTCATGTGTTTCCATGGGTTCTTTCACTGTCCACTGGTTTGTTTAGTAGCCACCACACTACATTCGATACTTTCCAAACCCAAAAGCATTTTATTGAGAATAACTTACCAGCAAATGTCAAGGGAGGAGGACGTGCACTGTGTGGAATTGTGCCATGGAAAATAGTAACACGACCATACTTCGGACGCACAGCAAAGATGACCTCACTCCCTTCCATATCAGTAAAGAAGACTGTTTCTCCATGATGGTTCTTGGTCCAGTTTTCATTCAAGTAAACAAGAAGAGTAAATTCATTTTCATGAGGTGCACAATCTCTGTGAATGGTAGGTGTGTCTGAACTCTGAATGTTATTACACCCAATATCATAAGGGTAATAGCCCTGCTTTCCTGTGACAGCTGTTACAATTTGGCTAAAAAGCTGCCACATCAAAGTCTGAACAAACTCCTCAACTTCAAATGCCATGATCCACTGTACGTTGTCTTCACTGTTTTTGCCAGCAGCATCATCAGTGTACCCACTGCTCCTGACTGTGTGCATTAAAGCATTAAGATCTTTCGCTGGAATGAGATCATCAAAGACGACAATACTACGGCCATCCGTAGTGGTAAAATTCCTAGTGATGAATTTTTCAACGTCTACTTGAACGTCTTCTTTAGATAGATCATTAGCTTTGGACAAAAGTTTAAAACTAGGCCACAATTTTTGTTGAAATACATGATTGTCATCCTTTGACAATTCATGTGGAATTTGCCTCCTTTTATCCAAAACTGATAAGTAAACTTTCATGGCATACAACCTTCCTGAATAGTCTATGGCTGGGGGCTTGATGATATGTTCCAAACTCGCAGGAAAGATAACCAGTCTTCCTGGTTTCGGATGAACAGCTTTCAGAATCTCACCCTTGTCATAAACGACAAGTTCACCATAACTGTTGCGATTCCATTCCTCCACGAGAAAGATAACAGCAACGAAGCAATTATCAGTGTTATTAAGAGTAAGCTTACATGCAAGCTGTTTGCTACAAATATGGTTTGTTTTGATATTTATTTCCCCCTCAGTTGCTATTACACTGCAGAAACGGTCAGGGGTCGCTCTCCATCCACTAACGTTCAAACAGATGTTTGCCAATTTGCTCCAAGCTGACAACTTCATAAAGCTTGAAGGCGTTGGCTGACTAGACCAAGAGTGACAGGACGTCATGGCGGATGTTTCATCTGAAGTTTCTGCGCCTGCAAAGCTCCAAATTGTTTCCTCCGAACTGAGCAATTTTTTCATACCAAGAATTTCACCAGTAGTGAATAAATTGTCTCTCACAGCGACATCTCTCAATGGCAGTGATCGTGAAGGGAGAAAATAGAGCAGAATATTCAAGAAAATGAACTTACATTGGTTGGCAACTCTCGTGACCATTATTTCTGTGCATATTCTTCATGTAGTGATCAGGAAGTAGGAAAAGATGGTGATTTAGTAACCGCCCCTGTTGTAAGATCCAAGAGGCCTGTAGAGAGGCTTCACATTCCCTCGGCGTTATATTTAGCTTTTTGTAATATTTATATTGCCGATAAAATCCTTCACCAGGATCCGGTGATTCTATTACTATTATTCTATTATTCTATTTTTGTTAAGCTTGACCTTGCCATTTCAATAGCCTGATTGTCAGATGTCCATGTCGCTCGTGTCACGCACTCTACCCAAAGGGAGTAAAGATTGCGTGACGAGCGAAATACGTACTGTAATGTCGAAGGTCGTGGGGTGGGCAAATTTAGTAGGTAAGATAAGAAAACAATTCATGACATTAACAGCAACATTAGTTGGTAGGACATTACACCGGCATCGCAGAGGTCATAGGTTCGAATCCCGTCGGGGCCTCCTGAACTTTTTAGGTGTCTGTAATGGCTTGGCCAAACGCTCGCAACATCTTGCAACATTGTTGGGCACAACATGTTGCATACGTTTGGCCACCCTGTTACGATATGTTGCGATATGTTGCAACATGTTGGATGATGTTGGATCAAATTTGAAAACGGTCAAATTTTTCGTGCAACATTTTGGATGTTGCATGATGTTGTACTCGTTTGGCCACGTTCACGCTTCGTTCACGCAACATTGTTGCGCTAGGGCATGCGCGTTAGGTCCACTTCTTGCGCGCCAGGGGCCTGGGGCACATGAACATTGACATGTTGCGTTGAAAATGATGAAAATGTTGCGTGCGTTTGGCCACCCCGTTCAACACATGTCGCGACATCTTGCAACATTGTTGCATGATGTTGCGTTGAAATGT
Organism: Montipora capricornis; assembly: GCF_036669925.1. NCBI lineage: Eukaryota > Metazoa > Cnidaria > Anthozoa > Scleractinia > Acroporidae > Montipora > Montipora capricornis. The sequence continues at coordinate 66,677,092 of NC_090884.1, forward strand.
TGCGAGCGTTTGGCCAGGCCTTAAGGGACAATTCTCTCTTTCGTTAACGAAAATCTTGGCCCCAGTTGTTTAAAAGGTGGATAACGCTATCCACCGGATAGATCACTATCCATTGGAGAGCGCAATTGGTTTCGCTATTACTTATCCACTGGATAGTGATTTATCCGGCGGATAGCGCTATCCAACCTTTCTACGACTGCGGCCTGATTATTAATTTTAAGCGATCTACCATCATGGAATCAACCATTCATCCAACCCCCATCTCTGCAGCCAACGAAGAGGTGAATGCTGACTTACAACAAACGTTAACAAGAAAAATATGATTGATGCCTCTTCTACAACAACTCTTTTTCTTTTGAAAACGCATGCTCGCTAAGACGTTCTCGCAATATCATCTAAAGTCAAACGCCTGAAATTACCGAAGAAGGCAGAGGCTTAAGAAGTACTAGGTCCTATGAACTGCCCAGGTTTCGCTCGCGCAGAAAGACCACTACGCCCTCAGCTAAATGGGCGATCGACGTCCTCGATTAAGCGCAAGGAAAATACTGGGGACTAAGCATGATTTTCTCGATAAACAACGCAAAAAAACTCAAAAATTCATTTCGGTTAAGTTATGTCTTATACGCCTCAAAAGCTAGAGAAAAGATTCTTTTTGGGAATTTGACTCTATTATAGTCTAATGCAAAAACCAAAGCAATTCGCCAATTACTTTCGGCACTCATTGAAAACTGCTCGAATGCAAAACGTGAGGCATAGTTTGCTATTGTTTTGTGCACCAAGATGGCCGTCTCATCACGTGATTGAAAACCATATACAGGTACCGCTTGTATCCGCTTCACCACTGAAGATCAAGGACACCGCTATCTAAAATAAAGCCGATTTATTTAAGTCTCCCGTAGAATATCGCTACGCTGAAGAGTAGTTAGGCCTAAGCTAGATCAGAGTTAATAGAGGGGTTTTGATTTAAAATGTTTAGGTTTGTCGGGCTTTTACTTCGTGTAGAAGACGCACATGACGTAACAAAAGCTTTAGGGGTCTTCAGGGATTTAGAATTCTGATTAGGTATTGTTTCACGATTTTTGTTCATGTGTGTCTTCTACACGAAGTAAAAGCCGTTTGTCGTGAAGTTTGGTAACCGACCTTTTGCAGTGTTTGATATTGTTTGTTGCCGAGTGATAATTAATGTAGCCTTTATCAAGCAGTGTTTAAAATATTGTCCCTGAGCAGCTAGCGGTGTTTTGGTCAAGTTGTTATTAGGTGACGGGTTAATCATCATTCTCGGGTTTGAATCCTAAGTCTTTACACTTTGGTTATCTTTTAAAAAATACAAGACCATTTCCCATAATCCATATCAAGCTTCAAGTCTTCTATATTAACCATAATAGTAAATTCAGAACAAATTACGAATTAACGATAATAATTAATTCGAAGTAGAAAATGGGTTTGATAACATTTGACTGGCCTGGAGTCCACGATTTCATTTTTTGTAAAGGGAATGTACACTTGGACGTTTAAAGGGAGATTTCTCACTGAATATGCCTAACGCTTAAGTGATATTGCTTTAGTCTGTACCACACTGAAAGTGCCCAGTATGTTCATCTCTCAGTTGAGAGACAAACAGGCAGGAGTTTTTTTTTTCTTTTTTCACATTTTAAGGCAAGCAGGCATGTAATGTCCCTCAGAGGCTGACACATAATAGTTATAAAAACTAGTAAACTGGTGGCCCTCAAATGGAAGCCACTTGAACTCCATAAATTCATACTTGTGTGTGAAAAAAGAAAAACGGCGAGACAGTTACCAACCAATTGCAATGGGTGTGTCGGACAGTATAAGGATGAGCACCAGCAAAATTTGCCTCTTGTCTATAACTGAGGCTAATTGTAAAGTTGCCGTTTAGGGCTGCAATAGCGCTGGTTGCGGTCGTTGAGGCTTGTCAGTTGATCTAAAAGCAGTATTATGTGTGGTTAAGCGTTGCACAGAAGCGGAATGATTTGCGATGTAGCATGGTGTGATCTCTTTTTCTCCCTGGCAGGAACCTCGGTTAAACCAATCGACTGTTTAACGCTTGATGTGAAAGCGCTCGACTGATTTT
>NC_090884.1:66684183-66699183 GCF_036669925.1 Montipora capricornis
TTGATCGATTATGGAAATGTGCGATGTTTTGATTTTAACTTGCGGTTGTATGTAAGCGCTATGGTTACTCTTGATGCAGAGTTTTCCTGTCTGTTCCATTTGAGTAATTTAAGGCCATTTATTTGAAAAAAAAATTCGTCTTAAGATAGCATACTTTAATTAAGTTTAGCAAGCCCAACACCGATGATATTAACAATAACCAATAGACTGTAAACAATAGATTACGGCAAAATTGGACAGATGTATTAAATCGTCTGACACATTGCCTATTATCCAAAAGAAAAATTAAGAATATTAACATAAGCAGCCTTATTGGGGGTGATTGCGACAACTTCATTTCACTTCTTTGTGGAAACTATCATAGATTATTCTTGTATTGTGCATTAAGCTTTGTATTGCCTTGTCGCGTTAGAGTCTGCAGGTCAAATAAACAAGAAAAAAATTCACCAATCGACCATAATATTTTTACTCTCAAAGACCAGGGCCTGGTTGTTCAAAAGCTGATTAATGCTAATCCCAGGTTAAAAATTAACCAAGGAGTTTATTTCTCTACTCCCAAATGCTTTTCAACGCTGATAGTCGGCAAAACTTTACATTAGAATAAGTTAATCTTGAAAAACAGAAATAAGGAAAAGAAACTCTCATCAAAAAGTTGAAAACATAAAACAAAAGTTTAAGCTAACCTGGATTAAGTTAATCGTCTTTTGAACAACCGGGCCCAGGTCAACTTCTTTGCCCGCATTGAAAAACATTCAACATTAAGTTTCTCACAAGGGAAAGAAAAACAGTAGAAAACTATTTTTATCTTTATCATTGAGATCAATCAGCAAAATTCTACAGACATTCTGCAGGTCAAATAAACAAGAAGAAAATTCACTAGTCGACCATAATATTTTAACTCTCTAAGACCAGGTCAACTTCTCTGTCTGCATTGAAAACATTCAACAGCAATTTTCTCGCAACAGAAAGAAAAACAGTAGAAAACTATTTTTGTTTTTATCATTTTGATCGATCAGCAAAAACGTAGATTTCATCGGTAGTAGCCAAAATGCAGGGTCAGGGTTGCTTATTAAAATTTTTGTCATTATCCTCCTGTACTGTTATTTGCAAATGTTTGGCATCTTTCCTTGATTTATGGTTCCCTGCTAGCAGAGATCTCTTTTCATTTGTGTTCACTGTGCTGACAAGTACAGGAAAAGAGACCGCTGCCGTGGGTCGAAACTCATTGTGCTGAGCATGCGTGGTGGTTACTTAGCGACCAAATCCTCATGTGATACTACAAGTTGCGTGGGCTCACTTAACAACAACTGAAATACTGTAAAGAAAGGCACGGGACACAGTGGGCTCAAGTCCAATCAGCAAACATATCATGGGGTATGCGGTTTGAAGAGTGCCGTCCAAGGTTGTGGACGGCGGTTGGATCAAATTGAGTTTTAACCCTTTCAGAGGTCTCTTTTCCTGTACTCGTTAGCCCAGCGAAAGCAAAAAGAAAAGAGACCTCCACTAGCAGGGAACATTTATGGTGGAAATTAGTCAAAAGAATTAGGAACATAGATGCACGGAAGCTAAAAAAGGGACATCTTAGTTTGTTTTTCAAAATTAAGAGTTTCCACAGACCTCCTCAGACCCGTGCTGCTATCACCACTGGAAAAAGTTCCTTGTAGGCTATGGAAAGAGATACCTGAGGGGTTGCCCAAGAACCAAAAAACCATGTACCAGAGGAGAAGGCACCAAAGCCCAGGGACCCTGATGCATCCAAAATCACCTCAACGTCAGGGGACGGTTCCAAGCCAGGGAAGAGCCAGAAGCTTACCCCATTCCAGGAGGACAAAAATGTATGCCGCCATTCAAGATCCAAGCAAAATTCCTGTTGATGTGAATAGGGTGGTCTCATTCGAAAGCAACATAACAAATCTATCATTCGATGCAAGAAAGTCCTGCCGGGCCAAACTATTTTGGCAGCGTATTGAAGGTGGCCAATTAGAGAGTCTAACTGGCGACAGTTGCACCACTTCCTAGCACGCCACTCACTGACTAGCACACACATTGCTTCCAAGGTTTTAGCAGGAAGTCTAGCAACGTGTTGGTTAGAGTCCAGTTCAATGCTCAGGACAACCATGACAGAAGAAGGCCCCACACATTTGAGGGGGTGAAATGGTAAACCCAACCTGCTGAAGAGCTCTTTAACCATTGTCTTTCGGATTACACCAAAGCTATTGATGTGAAGACCGGGCAGGGGAGGATGATCAAAGGGGCCAGCTACCTTGCCAAGGGATACTTTGTTCGCCAAATAAGAATCTACGACTCATGGATGTAAAATAGGCAGAAGGTTTGTTTCTAAGAGTTGATTTGAGCCTGCGAGGTTGAAAATAGCCTACCCGAAACCCTGACTTATGCCTTCCAACACAACGAAACTAGAGCTGATTAGGGTGGTGGCTGAGTTCGAGAGCAAACTGATCCACTTGGAGTGGGGTGACTGCAGAGGCTGGAGGTAATGTGCAGAGCAGAGGCAGTGAAGGGAGAACCAGAGATGAAGGCCCCCCTGAAAATGTGAAACGGGAAATAAATAATAGTAGTAAACAGAAGGAAATATGCTACATATCTGCATGTATCAGCCAGTTTATTATAGCTTGATCCTATATATGCATACATATAGCTGAACTTAAAGGACCTTAGTCACCCACTTTACATTGCGCGCCTTTGTTGTTGTTGTTATCTGGGAATTTGAAGCGTCTACTTCCTTATATGGACAAGTATCAATGAGTTATTCTAAAAAGAGATATTTAAAAAAAAGTTAATGTGGGGTGGTGCAGAGAAGGAGCGGCCAAAGAAAATGTGCACTCCGACCAGCAATGTGGTCCAGGGTGAAATCCTGGAATTGACACATGCAGTTCAATGTTTGAACTTTAAACTTCTAGTCACTGGCAATGTTATTATAAATACTGATGTTTCTCTTGATGTGCTGTCATCAGTTAGTCTCCTAAGGTGTTTTTGATAGTTCTTTAATAATGACTTGTCAGTAGACATTGTCCAATAAGTGATTTTTGGTTCTCTATTTACAGGGTACAAAGATTCCTGTTGTTAGGTTACCCGACCGAAAGGTACAGTCATGCATTTCTCAACTTCAAAAAATGATTAGAATCTATACCGGTAATGTATTTTATTTATATTTTTCTCTTAACTTTACAATGCACTCCTTATTGTTGACGTAGTTATGAAGATTCCTGTCAATAAACACACAAATTCAATGTATATGATGTATTTACTTTTCAGGGATTACTCAGCTACCTCAATGGAGAGACAGGTAAATTCTTAAACCATTATATATATTTGTAAATTAATTAAAGTATTTAGGCTCTGACTGTTTCTGCAGCTTGGTACCTATTGTTCATGCACATAAATTTCATGACATTCTGTTATCATCATCATTATTATGTTGTTGTTATTATTATTATTATTATTATTATTATTATTATTATTATTATTATTATTATTATTATCATCATTATCATCATCATTATCAGGTCAGGGATTAATGATATGCCTGCAAAGTTTGAATACCATCTACTCACAGGTTGTTCTGTTCACAGAAAGTCAAGATTTATTATTATTAGCAGTAGTAGTGGTGCATTTTTGTAGAGTAGCTTGATTATGCAACCCATTCCTAAATATTGCTACAAATTAAATTTAGTTTTGATAACACACCCTTCAATTTGCCCGATTTTCAACAGACACTTCAAGTAGCATTGACAAGAGTGTTCCACTGGAGATGCCTAACCAGCGCTCAGCTGCGGCACAAGCACAAGGTAAAAAATCCTTTAAGGTTCAACAGCCAAGTAATACATGTATGCTGTGCAGGTCAATTACAACCTGTTCCCTTGAACAATGAAAGTGTACCAAGGACTCCTTGTGCATTGAATATGTACTACAACCATCAGAAAGTTTCTTTGGTGCATACAGATTGATAAAGGTGAAATCTTGTCACTAAAATTAATGTTGTGGTCATCTTGGGAGATGAATACACTAAAAAGGTCACATGTTATCAGTTGTTTGCATCGGAGAGGGTCAATGAGACTTTGGAATGTTGTGATTTGGAGTGGTAGTACACTGTAGATAGAGTGGTAATAGCGCAGCTTTCGTTTTGGTCACTGTATGACTGTACATACGTCCACCATGTCAATGTGACCAGTATCATGTGACAATATTGTGGGCTCGAATTTAGAGGCGGCCAAACTCCAGCTGGTTTACAGCGTACATCTTCAATATTGGTCATCCATGTCATGGTTAATTGACACCTGTCAAAACAAGGTATCCACTGACCAGTATCATGTGACCATATAACACAGTCACTCAAGTTTAGAGCTCATCAAGGTCAGCTGCTTTTTTTTCAAGAGTTGACCGCTGACCAGGTACTGGATTTTGATTGGATTGCAGGCTCAAGCCAGGTTAACTTACTGTCAGAATAAATAACCCGGGAGCTCTGATTTTAGGCTTGGCTGAATCTAAATATTAGAACTTCAATAAAACACTCAAGTTTTTATTCAAGAGTGGCATTAAGATAGAGTGGTAAGAGACCTTAATAAGGTCAAATATAATTTAGACAAAGTTTTCCCTCCCTCCCATCTTCTAGTAATAGTATACATTCCACACACTGGTCTCAGTGATGTGTTGACGGGTGCTTGGGGGGTGGACTTTGGCTCAGTTGCCATGGTGACCTCCTTGCTGCTGAGGAGAGTGTTGCCTGAGCCTCTTTTGCTACCTTTGTGGCACCTACCCTCCAGTAAATTGGTGTAGTGTTTTAGTAAAATGTTAAAATTTCAGAAACAAGACACATCAGAGGTTTTTTAGTATTAGAGTAGTTTACTTATCTTGAATAATTTGTATTTTTGAAAAAACAGCAAAAAGAGCTGGAGATGATTCAGGAGGGGGGGAGTTCAAGAAACCAAGAGTTGAGGTCAGAGTATCGTGCTACATGTATAGTTTGATGAAAAAGTTCTTGAATTTAAGAGCAAGTGTTGGTACTGTTTTGTAAACCTTGGTATGGTAGTCATACTACATCACCAAGTGATGGTTGGGTGAGCACAATATTTAGGAGCAGAAACCAGTGGCAATCAATAGCCTGTGAATGGGTTTCCTTGGCCTGTGGCCTGTCAGTAGATGGAAACTGCTTTTATCTTGTTGAAGCATGAAAGGTACATGTAGTTACATGTAAGTCAGTTTGGTTTTGTTACCAAAGCTAAACTATGTTTCATATGCTTATCTTTTGCAGACAGAACAGCTACGGCTTGATAAGGTAAATTTAATTTGTCAAATACTTTTTCAAAGTTTTAATAATTGTTATTTAATGTTAAGATACCAAATTGTTTAACAAGGAAGTTTAAGTGTCACCTTTGTGTTTCCTGAGGAATTTTTAAGAATCTTTAGTTAGTGATGCACACCCAATTTTAGGTCATCCAGTTCAGTTGTCAATTGAAACTGGTTAAAGATGCAGAATGTTTTTAGATGTTATATTTGACAATGATAATTATATGCAATGCTTGTTCTACCTTGTGTACCAACTTCTCATCAGTTTCAATTCATGGATTCATAGAAAAGGTTGGAGGCTCGGCTTGAAGGTCACAAGGAGGGGACTGTTACCACTGAACAAATCAGGTACAGTTTTCTCTTTGACTTTAACCCATTGACTCCTGAGGGTTCCCCATTGAGGAGTAAAATCATCTGGCGTTATGCACCAGTCAATGTCCCTGCCCTCAGGAACATGTGAGTACGTACTAAAACGTGAAAGGAACAAAATAATAATTTAATGCTCTTTACAAATCACCTTTCCTTGAACGGGAAATTTTGTGAAACAAAACTCTCTGAATGTGCATTGTGACCTAAAAACTTTGCAAAGCATTTTGTTTTGCACATATACAGGACTAATCAGCTCAATGGAAATGCAAGAAAAAAAGGTAATGTATGCAAAATTACCATGAGGCCCGAAAAAGAAACTGCTGATCAACGGATAGTGGAGTCCCCACTTACTCCCCAGTCTCGTAGGCGAAGATCGTGAATTTGTGCGCACTTCCAGCCTGCAGGGGGATCAAAGTCGAGTGAAAATAAGTTTAAGTCCCCGCAATTCACCGCTATGGCCCGGGTTGGGGAAAGGTGGGGGGGGGGGGGGGGGAGGATTTACTTTGACTGCTGCATTAGACAGAGTAAAATACTAAGTATGGTTGGTTTAGGGGTGAAAGGGTTAATACCAATATCAATATAACACTGTAGATGTCTCACAAATTATGAATGTAGTGACCAGTTTGTGTAATTTTCCTCGACCTTGTACGCCATCTGATCAGTGGACAATGATCATGTATCAAGTGATTTTGCAGCTTTTGTTAGTTTTGAAAGCTTGTTTACCCTCAAATACCTTTTATAGGTCTTTGAGTGATGCCATGTCAGTTGAGAAGATTGCAGCCATCAAGGCTAAGCGTCTTGCAAAAAAAAGGACCACGATTAAAGTTGATGACGATTTGGAAGCTGGGGCTTTGGTAAGTACCAAAAATCAGTTCAAGAGGAAGGAGGAGACAAATAATTTGTCAACTCCAAAATGATGATAATAATACATGACAATATTATAATATTAATAATTTATTATGCAGTTGAGTTTCTCTCTTGCCTTTGTTCTTCTTGTTTGCATTGTTTTTTGAATTGAAGCTTTCTTAATTATATATATCTCCAAATACTGTACTGTAATTGTTTTAAATTTTTATTAGGAACAAAGGTTTTTTGTAGACGCGGAAGTTGATGTTACAAGAGACATAGTGAGTCGTGAGCGGCCTTTGCGAACAAGGACCTCTGTGTTGCAGAGCTCAGGAAAGGTTTGTGCTAATCATTGGCAAATATGTGCATGAAATTGACTCAGGAAAGTAAAATGTGCCAGAAAACCCTGACCAGCGCTTTTTGAAAGTTTGCATTTACTTGTGCTCTCATTCAACATCATACTTTTGAAGTTAAAGGTAAAAGTAGAGCTGCTTCGAAATTAATTGTGCTAAAATTAAAAAAAAGGAAAAGAGGAAGAAAAAGGTGAGGGAAACACCCACTCACTCACTATCCTTTATGATGTCAGTTATCCACTGAACCGCAGGTCTGACATTGCATAGCCATTTCCCTTCTCCATAAAATGTGGTTGTTTGCGTCCTCTGGGATTAGTCCAGATAACTGGAGGTCCTCTCTCAGGACCTCCTGGTTAAACATGAAAGGAGAGCATGGATGTAAGCAGTCATGAAAAGTAGAAACTTTAAATGGTTTAACAAACGTCTTGTTTATACTGAGATGTGTAACTACCAGTGGCATGTTGTCATGTAAAAGACAGTTAGCCAATCTTGTAATCTTAGCTAGTCCATTTCTTTCCCACGTTTATTTGGGCATGATGCATGTGTGTTCCATTTTGTCACTTGATGAGATACTCTGAGAATAAATTTCATAATGTCTGCTTTATTTTGCAGCAATTCCTAAAGAATGTGTTGGCCATACTGCAATCAGTAAAAGCTCAGGAGGAAGGAAAAGTCAAGAACTTACAGAATCAAGACCCTTTTGCTAATACACCAGTACGTTTTAAGATGGCAGTCTCTCTTTTTAGTGTTGTCAGTGGTAGACATTTTTCAACCAATTAACTTTTCATAATTTTTATTTCTTTGTCATTCATGTTTGTTGTACAGGAAGTCAAGAAAAAGCCAGCTACCCCAGTACCATACAACAGATATGATCAGGAGAGATTTAGAGGGAAAGAAGGTAATTTACCTTTTACCAACCAAATCGTGACTGTGTAACAGCAAATAATAATGTTGTGGTAAGTTATTTGGTAAATTTGCTTCAACACAAGGCCTTTTTGTGGGTGCTAGGTCTCATATGCAAGCTAATGAGGGTGTTGCCAAAGAACAGTTACTACAAAGAGAGTTTATGTTAAATTAATTATGTGCTTGATGCTCCATTAACAATGTTTTTGATCCCTACAGAAACTGAGGGATTCAAAATTGACACAATGGGAACATACCATGGTCTTAGTTTGGAATCTGTGAAGGTAGTGTGTAACAAAATTAATTTATTGTCTGTTTTGCTTTACGTCAAGAGCACTGGTCAATTAAATTCTACTAAAAAGAACTGTGTCTAACTCTATTACATTAAATATAGCTTCAGCTTCCATTTGAATTTACAGAATCCAAAATGTTTTACAGGTCAGTCTATATATTTAGCAACTGCTAAATGTTAAAGAGGATGAATTAGAGTTACAAATTTGACAATTGTTTCATTTTATTTTCCCAGGAAGGAGTTCAAAAGCCTGCCAAAAGAGTGTTACCTAGTCCTTCTCCTCATACACAACCTAACAAGTCTCCAAGACCTCGTAAGTGTGACAAGTTATTGAAGGGCCCTCTGATGTTTACAACTGAGCAGCATTAGTGCATCATATTCACAAACTCAGGATGAAGATAGACAGATTATAAATTAATGTGATACAAAACTGTCTCGAATATTGCAAAGTTCTAATTTAACATTAGCATCAAGTGTCCAGGCCCACTGTTTTGTTTTTTGTTTTTGTTTTTTTGTAGTGCAAAACATTTTAACCAACAAAATTAAACTAAAAGTTTATTGAAATGAAGAGATATTTTTCCCAGATGTGTAAGGTTTTTTATGTTTTTTTTTTCATTTGCGTTGTGCTTCATGATAGAAGATCTAAGAAAGGTTGTATACTACAACATTTTAATCACTTAAAAAAGTAACAGTGATACATTGTAATATGGTACAGCATTTACTGCCTAGATCGGAAAAATAACATGACACAACTATCTCATTGTGTTAACTCTTTATTTTGTTTTAGTCCCACAAAAGCCTGCGAAACGAGGTGAGACTAATAATTATTTATGTTACAAGTTATTTTTTTGTCACTAATTGAATGCAGGAACTGTGAGCCATATTTTCCCTCATTTTTCTATAACGTTTATATGGGTGGGGAGTGCTGCAGTTAAATTTGGCATCAACTCAATGGATTGCTGAGGAAATCTATGAATTGTGTGCTGTGTAGAGATTCAAAGTGTCTATGTGCCAGATTTTGGTATTGCTTGTTTCCTTCCAGAATCTCGAACACCAATCATAATAATTCCTGCTGGTGCAACTTCACTGATATCACTGTTCAATGCACAGGACCTTCTGCAAGATTTCAAGTGAGACTATTTTCTCATTGTATTAATAATTGAGTGACGACCTCATACTGAAAGGTCCCATTCTTAGTAATCCAGAGAGCTTCTTCTTTTCGATCTTTTTCAAGGCCTGTGCAATTTTGGTCAGACCAAATCTGAATCATTGAATACATCCTTGAACATCATCTAAATATGTATTATGCGATGTCATAGTCTTAACACTTTGATTCCTGACTTTTCAACTTTACCCACTTTGGTGTAAACAGGTGGCTAACTTGGAAAAAAAGTGTAGTTTTAGAAATTGTTTTGGATTAGAAGGGCCAAGGGACAAAAATTCATTTAACAACTGCCTGTGAGGAAACCATTCAAACTAATTTGGGCTAGCAGAAGTCATGTGAGGGTCCCACCTAAGGAAGCAGCTAACAGAACTCTCAATTCTGCTCTTACAATACTCAAACTGAGAGCATCTGCTGTAGGCTACTTTCACTCACTGCAATCACCTGTTGTATATGCTACTTTCACCAACTGTTGTCATTCGTTAAGGTTTGTGAGTTCTGAGGAGAAGAAGGCACAGGGTGTGAGACGTGAGAATGAGGTCCTTATTCAGCGAAGGAAGGAGATTCACCAGGCCCAAGCTGCACCTGGAGCCACGCCAACAACAGTGACTGTTCCATACAGAGTGATTGACAACCCAGCCCGTCTTCAACACAATGACTGGTATGTTAGTGATTAACTTTACACACTGTACTTCCCTGGAATGCAGCCATTCTTCCACTTTGCAATGCTAAAATATACAGCAGCATTATTCATGTGCAAGCAGAAATGATGCAACGTTCACCAAGAACAATATCATTGTTATTGCTTCGGTGCACGTGGTTCGGGTAGAGCTGCATTTTAATGGCTGGGAGAGCTGCCATAATGTTTCTCCACTTCCCTTTTCCTCTGCTTAGCCTTACTGGTACTTACCAAGCTAGGTACACAGAAATAATGCAAGTGTTTGCTTGCTTCCACAGGAGTCGTGTTGTAGCAGTTTTTGTCCAAGGGCCTGCATGGCAGTTCAAAGGATGGCCATACACCTCACCAGTTGATATTTTCTCAAAAAGTAGGGTTGTTATCTAAATCATTATTTTTATTATTTTGATATGATTGTTATCATTGTTATTTACCGAAGCTTCTTTACTTAGTCTGCCATGATGTATTCGATTTCCAAACAAAAGGAAACAGCTTGTGCATTTCCGTTTTCAATGAGATTGACTTTGAATTTGTTGTGTTGCAGTCAAGGGTTTCTATCTAAAATATGACGAGATGAAGACGGACCCAAATGTTCAAAAATGGGATGTGCAAATTCTAACAGTACGTAATTACCTTTTCAAAATATTGTGTGGTGTTGCAGAGTTGTCCTTGTTAATATTCGTTTCATCTGACAACTTTAGATCAGTCGAAATAAAAGACATTTGGATAAAGCTTCTATCATCCGATTCTGGGAAATTCTTGACAAGTAAGTGAATATGTTATAGGTAATTTTATATTTGGGTCCAATTTTTCCAAACTATAATCGTGGACAAAATTTCTTAGGACAGTGGTGTAAAACGACGATTTTCTAAATTACTTCGAAAAGCAGTGCCATATTACAAATACATGTGGCAGGGATACCACGCGCACCGCTGGTGGCTCAGTTGGTTGAGCACCGGGCGGCCATGCGGGAGGTCGTGAGTTCGACTCCGGCCGGACCAACACTCAGGGTCTTTAAATAACTGTGCTGCCTTTGTAATTACATCCGCAAATGGTTAGACTTTCAAGTCTTCCCGGATAAGGACTATAAACCGTAGGCCCCGTCTCACAAATATCTTCTATGTTCATTAGTTCCCTGTGGGACATTAAAAAACCCACACACTATTCGAGAAGAGTAGGGGATGAATTTCCCGGTGTTGTGGCTGTCCTTTGTGAATGTATGGGTTGGTGGGTATTGGTCCACATCAGCTGAATATCTGCCAAAACGTCAACCTTCTCAAGCAAATAAATAACAAACAAACATCAAACATTGTTTGGTGACTAATCATTTTACCGTTTGGCCACCTTCTGTGGTGCTGTTTGAGCGTATTTGGTCGTGTTTGATGAAATCTGAAAGGCCATCAAACATTTGATCAACAACTTAAAACATTTCGTTTGTTCTCGTGTTTGATGGCCAAAGTATTGTTCGTTCAGACAGCCGTATCAAACATGTGTGGCGCGTGCATGCGTACCACGCTAGTTCTTTGCTTGTGGAGTTTGATCTGAGTTAGATCAAACATGTTTTAACCGTTTGGCCACTCACTTTAACATCAGCATATTTGGTGACCAAACATTTCCCGTTTGGCCAGGCCCTAACTCTAGTTTCTTTCTTTCTTTTTCTACCGGTAATGCCTTTCGCTAAATTTATTAAGGCCCCCTTTCTTATTAAGCCTATCCCCCCTCAAATGTGCTTGAAACAGCCTCCAAGCAGGGGGCTTAAGGAGGCTCGAAAGGGTTTTCAGCTGAGCGCGCGCGCGTAAGCCACACACGCAATTCGTAAGCTGTTTGCGTCAGCTTATGATTTAAATGGGTCACCAGAAATAAACAAATACCGCTAGTTTCGCTTACCTTTCTCCAATTCCTATATACATGGCATATAAATAGACATCTCCTATTCACGAAAAGTACGAAAATTTTACTTAAACGGTTTAATACTTACTTAAATCCGTTTGTGTTGACCTGTAGCTCCACTCGCGCGCGGACTCGAATGAGCGGGTGACGCATGCGTAAATGCTGATCTTGTAACCCCCTAATTTTTCCTGATTTTGCAACTTTACTCGTTTATATCTCTGCTTCTGGACGGTGAATTTTTTTGATTTTTTGCATGTTAGCTTAGATTAATTTAAACCGTTTGTCTTTCAAATTTAAAAAAATTCTGTTGGTGAAAAAAAAAACTAGAGACACAATTCAAAAAAACTTATTTTTCTGAAAAACTGAACTACAGATTTTGTTGAATTTTAAATATTTTAGAGAGTATTTCTAACATTATCTGGTAACGATGAATGGGAAAATTTCACCGTCCCGTTTCTTCAAAAAGGACCACATATGTTGATTTTAAGGCTCAAAGAAATGCCTAATATCGTTGTCATGGTAACATTATTTTGGAGGAAAACATAATGTGAGAAATCTACGATAGGTACTTAATACCCTGGCCAAATTTCGTCTTGATATGATTGCCCTAACTGTATCTAAGGACAGAATATGTTTATTTGTTTGAAAAAAGGAGAAACTATTTCGAGCCTCCTTAAGTACTTGACTGCGGTGATTTTCCTGACTTTCAGTTCATTTCATTTCATTTTTTTACTTAACTCTGAAGTTGACTTCCACTCAAGCTTGTTGAAATATCAGTCCTAAATAAGATTCCTTACGCGGAGGATCAAATTCCTTCAATTATGTCATTCCTGGGTTCAAACCTTGGACAATTCTGTTCGACACGGAGTAAGGTCTGCTTAAAACGAGCAATTTAGGGCCTATTTCGGTTGTTCCAGAATCAATAGTTTCAAGATTTTCTACTTTTTTTGTCTTCTCTTTTAAAGTGTACATATCGAGTAAATCATCCGTCTATCAGCAACTTCTGGTTCAGTTTTAATCTTTTTCTTTCTTTTTGCGGCAGATTTATGATCAAGCACAAACCACACCTGCGCTTCTGAGCTCAAATATTTTCCTCAAATTGAGGCTACTACGGGATCAGTGTAATGGGACTACTGATGCTCTATTGTCACGGATAACGAATGTCTATGTGCGGAACGGAAGTCATTTCAATCATTAACGAAGCCCGAGAAGACCTGAGCTTGCAGCGACATGAACAATTCTCTTTGTGCTCATGTTAATTAATGTCGACAGTAAATTTAAAAACGAAACACTAGTTCAGACTTACTACATAACGACGTAGCCGTGACGAAACCTTTTTTCCGCTGAAATTGTTGCCTTTGTTACTAATGCCGTACGAAGGAGATCACAAGCGTCTGACAAGGGATAAACAATGGTAGCCAGTTTCCTTAGACCTGGTTATTTCTTAATTTTCATGTAAGTCCTCCATCTTTACAGTGTAATTTGGCGTAACCATAGTGATTGTGCATTGGTTGGCTGGAAGACCAATGTTTGGCAGAAAAGCTGTGAGGGTCGAGAAAAAGATTTTTGAAAAATGATAGCTTCAAGGGGAGATGTGGGAAATGACTTGGCTCCGGTTAATCGACCTTCTGTCCTGAGGCTTATGAAGGGGGTTTGCGCAAGACGACGACGACGGCAAAGAGAACGCCATGAAACAAAAGCTTTGCAATCCCCGCACGTGCGTACGCGTAGGGAGCTTAAGCCTGGGCGTTTTTGACACGCGGACGGCAACCGGAAGAGAACATTTCGCGTGCTAGGACAGTGATGTCTCCCAGATATTATACCAATCATCATTAATGGTGATAAGATACTTCGCTATGCAAATGCGGTTGGGTGAAGACAAGTTAAAAGGGAAAACAGCTCACTTCCGGTTGCCGTCCGCGTCTCAAAACGCGCGTACTTAAGCTCCCTATTCTCGGACGTGTCCCGTCTGTCCTCTTCCTGACAACCACCTGAAATGACCAAATTTATGGTTAAGTGGAGCACACGAGCACCTGACGATAAATTTTCGAATTTCACTCCAAACAGCCGCACTTATTCCTGAAATGTTGATCCACGCTTTACACGCGGAATGACTTAGGAGTAATTGCGAAATTACTACAAAAACGAGAAATAATATTTTTAGACAGCGTTCTCGTACGTAGCCGTCGTCGTGGTCCTTGCGTGAGCTCGTTATTAGGGAGTTTGTAAAGAAGCGGCTACTGCAACGGCACAAAACAGTAATAATCATTGGTAAAAGGAGGGATTCTGTATGACAACGGCGTGAAATCACCAGAAGAGAAGTTTTCTATTTGACTTAATAATTAATTGTTCAATGCACAATGTTGGAGCCATGTTTTCTCTATTCTCTTGGAAGTGCAGTTCATAAGATCCAAGAATCAAACCATGCAGGTTTACCCCTTTTAATCCTTCTCTTTACATAATTATATAATTATGTAATATATATATATGTATATATCTCTCCTTCTCAACTGTACCCAAAACAGAGTATTTGTGGTGTCACACTTCACATCATTGGTATATTTTGCATTCGATGATCAAACGAAAGCAATTGGAAACTGAGTAAACTTTGGCGAAACGTCAATGTAGGAGGGTGGATCATCGGTAACATAATTTGTTAACCTGACACGGTGCGCGGCTTAAACCTTTTTCGTGCCCTTGAAGCCATGTTTAACTTGTTATTCCAAGTGAACGTGCCTTAAGACAAGCGTCCCAAGTGTTCAAATGGTTTTAGGCGTTTTCACGGACGATATGGTTCTTAAAGTGGTACTACGACGAAAATCTTTCCAATCTAAGCCATTTTGAAACATAAACAAGTAGTCTGCGTGAGAAGAAAAACGCTGTTTACTTTTTTCAAATATCTCTTTTCGTTCCAGAGATATTCGAGTTTTTAAAATATGCAAATTAGCCAAGTGCTGACGTCATACAACTAATTTTAAGGATGAAACCACTGCAAAAACCGTGTACGATCAAAACTTGCTCTACGGTGGATCAAAATAGATCGTGACCACACCAAAAAACTTTAAAAATAGAGAATATACTGTAAAGGTTGGTCAAGACAACGTGAAGATAGGCGTTGTTACAATATTTCGGCTGGCCAACACCAGCCTTCTTCAGGTTTATTGAATGGATAAACGCTTGTTACAAGATCTTTATATTTACCGGA
>NC_090884.1:66704183-66706683 GCF_036669925.1 Montipora capricornis
AGGACGTCAACCCGAAGGGGAGAACTGTAAAAGCAAAAAACTTCCTAACCCCATTAACAACCAACGAAAAACCTAGAAAGGTCTGATGATCATCCAAAATATCAATATGGTGATAACCGGATTTAAGGTCAAATTTAAACATGAAAATAACCGTAGGAAGGTAAATGGACGCGTTCCTTATGTCCTCAAACTTGAATTTCTTCTTTCAAATGTGCTTATTCACATGACGGAGGTCCAAAATCAACCTCTTTTTCCCAATACTTTGAATAGAGACGGATAGAGGGTTAACCACATTGGGAGCCCGGAAAAAGAAGCTCTTGAACAGCTTTCCCTACAGCTTGAACAGCTACACCTTGAATAGATTTCCCTACAAAATCAGCATGCGCCAAAGCAGAAGTATTTTTACAGAAAAGAGCCTTGGGAGGAACACTGATAAAAGGAATTGCATAACCCTTATCAATGACACGAAGAATAAAATTATTGGCCTCTAAAGTATGAGACCAGAAATTGTAATGGGCTCTGAGCCTACCTTTAAATATGGGTATACTAGACGGAGCACTTTCAAATTCAAAACTATCCACAAGAACATGACCGAAATCGAAAATACCTTTATTAACATTATGCTCCGATATGGACTTACTGCTGCCCAGTAGTGTCAGAGGATTTGTCTGGGAGCTGCTTACCCATTGATCTGATAATAGGACTTGGTGGAAGGGCATTCGGTTCTCCATTGGCTAGACTTTCAACAGGTGAAACAGATGTCATTGCTGGCTTTTCCGAAGCTGGTCCTCGACGGTTGAGGACGAAAATTAGTGAAATTATCGGAAGAAATAGAAGCAACCGATGCAAAACCAGACGACGATAATGGACGTCTGGCAACCTGAAAGAGAAGAGAAAACAAAAAACTAATTGACGGTCGAACTGATAGGCACTGAACTGCCCTAAAGTGAAGATGAATAGGTGATAAGCGTATTTAAATAATACGACAAACAAAACACTCCGAAAAAAGGACCCTCCCAAATGTGTTACGCAGTCCGTAAAACACCAATATGATACAAGAACAATGAATTTATTGTAAAGGAGGAATAGGTACAGTAATGATAAAGAACGGGCAAAGCCGAGAAGAACAAAGAAAATATACTCAACTTCTGTCCAGACTTTGCAACCTGGGACATTTTTTTTCTTTTTCAGCGCTCTCTGCCCAGTGGCACGGATCCTCTTTTCGTCTTCGGAACGCGAAGCAACCTCGTCAAGAGTGACTGCCATGAGCTATTTCTTAATCTTAATTTATCTAAATTTACATACCTTCAAAAGGCTCTTATAATTTCTTTTTTCTTTTTTTCTTTCGTGGCGTACCTGTAAACTAGCTTTTAGCTAAGCGTACTGACCACGTTAAATATATCATTGATTGATTGACGACAGGAGCCGACGATGATTGTTCTTTAGGAGGGGCATTTGACAGTCAAATCCGACGATAGGGTAGTGCACTTGAACACCCTTTTGGCTCGAGGGGGCGGGAATTTGAACGATGTAATCTTCAAAAGTTCAAATGTCCGGAGTTTCCCGGAAGGTGGGAGGGGGGGGAGATGTTGAAGTTTCGAGTTGATCGGGGCATTAAAAAGGCCTTCGACACCATTGATCATAATATTCTCTTACGGAAGCTCCGTATATGTGGTGTTGACGCGATCAGTATTAAGTGGTTTGAGTTTTATCTTTTCCGCCGAAGTCAAAGATGTAGCCTTGCTGGCCAGTTGTCTAATGCTGCACCGGTTTGTTTCTTGTGGCATCAACGATCTGATAAACATTGATCAGATAAACATTGAGATCGATGCTAAATTAATCACTAATGTTAAAGAAGCTAAATCACTAGGCGTGATAATTGACGAACACCTCTCATGGTCTAATCATATAGGTGAACTTAGCAAGAAGATATCTTCAGCTATAGGCGCCCTTAAACGTAGAAGACCATACATCTCAGAGCGCACTGCCCTCCAAATCTATCAAGCGTTGATCTTACCCCACTTTGACTATTGTAGCTCCGTTTGGGGCGACTGCAACTTATCCTTAAGTGATAAACAAACTTCAAAAGCTTCAAAATAGGGCTGCCAGGGCGATTACCAGGTCCAATTACGACGCAAGCGCCACTTTCCTTTTAAATCTGTTAAATTGGGATGATTTAATTACACGCCGGCAAAAGCTTAAAGCCATATTAATGTTTAAAACAATCAATGGATTCACCCTAGCGTACCTCCTGAATTTATTCAGTAACGCAGTACGCAATACAACTTAAGAGTCTAGAGGCTACTTGAGTTGCCTATGCCGCGCACAAATTATGGCAAGCGTGCTTTTTGTTATAGCGGAGCACTGTTATGGAATAGTTTGCCCAGCAGTTTGCGAAAATCAGACTCCCTTATAGTAGGTGCCGGTCGGGCTCCCACACGGCAATCTTGTAAAACAGTGTAGTCGTAATGAAACTCTTTATTGAAATATATTCTGACGA
>NC_090884.1:66711683-66714183 GCF_036669925.1 Montipora capricornis
TCGTCCACGGTTTTTGCAAAGGTTTTAAAACCTCAACTTTACCAATCCTCGAAGTAATGCGTGACATATTACAGTCGCGTTACCTGCGCAGTAAGGTTGCGCACAAACAATTAGCGCGAACGTCCTTAAAGCTAAAATACATAACATATACGGATACATAACTAAATGTATATAATAATTAAAGCTACATTAATTAAAAGGAAAAGCGGCTATACAAAATGCGGCCCTGGATTCTCATTTTAAAACCTGTAAACTCAGTGGTACGGATAAAATCCGGTAGCGCGTTCCGGCCACAACTTAGCTGACAAGTAAAAAAAAAGAATTAAGAGCATAACTTGTTGTTCTAGGTTTATTGAGGGACAGAATGCAATTTCCGCGAAGATCATAAGAAGAAAACCGGAGAGAAAACTTATCTTTCATATAAGTATGGAAATCATTAAAAAACAGAGTTTCATACAGTAATATGAGGAAATTTTGAATGCGCTTATTGCATAGACATGTAGAATTTGACTTTAGTGAAAAGACCATCGTAAGAGGACACTGAGGTTATCTACAAATATACATCTAACTTGAATATTCTCTTATTTAGCGCTGCTAGTCTCTCCGTGTTGTGCACACCAAAAAAACCTTCCGAAAGTGTATCATAACGTTAAGTTTATCATTAATCTTTTTGCGCACATTTGAGAAAAATCCAGATTGAGAAATTTCCAGACTTTTGTCTATTTCCATTCCAAAGATCACTAATGTATCCTTAACAGGGAATAAAAAGTTATAGTAAGTATCACCAGGCCCTAGACCCCGGTTTTTCAGTTTTCGTAAAATAAAAGTTTATCTACAAGGGCCAAAGGGCCCAGGTAAAAGTGAAAAGGAAACAGAGGTCACCTAAAGTTACAACAATCCACTGTCAGAACGGTTACATCAATTCACTATCGGAACGTAAACTAAGCTACAAAGTCCAGATGAGCAAGGCACAAAGTCCAATGAGGTGCATACATTAAGAGCATAGCTTAAATCTAAAAGTCCATCAGGGTACAAGGCCCACATTAAAACTAAGTAACAATTAACCGTAAATAATTCCACGAAAGAGGCGGCAAACGGTGTGGCATATTACAAGTTTTAACCCTTTAAGTACTAACCACGCATATATGCGTGGAAAATACCGATACTACTTTCAATAGTTAAACTTTAGTCAAAACGTCATGATAGTGTGTTGATAGCACCGACTGACTGGCATGACAGTATCACAGTCTGAAATCCCGAGGTGATTGCCGATTTCAACCATATTATACTGTTCCTTTGACAAAAAATCAAGAAAGGCCAGGACTTTCCTACGAGGATAACAGCATAAAAAGCACTACTTATCGCGAATTTTCTATTGGGACTTAGCACTCGAGCTGTTTCCTATTAGAGTTTAGTGGCGTGCTCCCCTTTTAAGAAAATAGTTGGCAGCTTTGTCATTACCTTGAATTGTTGCCAACCTCAGTGGTGTCAAACCATCGCTTCTCCTTGAATCAATGTCAAGTCCAAGAGACAGTAGCTTCTCAATGATGACATCATTATCACCTTGTGCAGCATAGTGTAGCAATGTCTTCCCGTTGTTGTCTTTCAAACTAGGATCTGATCTTCTTTCTCTTACGACACTGAATGCATGTAATCTACCACAAAGGGCTGCAATCATCAATGGCGTTGCTCCATCGCTGCTTCTTGAATCAATGTCAAATCCAAGGGACAGTAGCTTATCAATGATGACATCATTACCGCCTTGCGCAGCATAATGTAGCAATGAATACCCGTTGTTGTTTTTCAAAGTAGGATCTGATCTTCTTTCTATTAGGACACTGAATGCATCTAATCTACCATTAGAAGCTGCAATCATCAATGGCGTTGTTCCATTACGGTTTCTTGAATCAATGTCAAGTCCAAGAGACAGTAGCTTCTCAATGATGACATCATTACCGCCTTGCGCAGCATAATGTAGCAATGTCCACCCGTTGTTGTCTTTCAAAGTAGGATCTGATCTTCTTTCTATTAGGACACTGAATGCATCTAATCTACCCTGAAGAGCTGCAATCATCAATGGCGTTGCTCCATCGCTGCTTCTTGAATCAATGTCAAGTCCAAGAGACAGTAGCTTCTCAATGATGACATCATTACCGCCTTGCACAGCATAGTGTAGCAATGTCCACCCGTTGTTGCTTTTCAAAGTAGGATCTGATCTTCTTTCTATAAGGACACTGAATGCATTTAATCTACCACAAAGTGCTGCAATCATCAATGGCGTTGCTCCATTGCTGCGTCTTGAATCAATGTCAAGTCCAAGAGACAGTAGCTTCTCAATGATGACATCATTACCGCCTGTTACAGCATAGTGTAGCAATGTCTCCCCGTTGTTGTTTTTCAAAATAGGATCTGATTTTCTTTCTATGAGGACACTGAATGCATCTAATCTATCCCAAATGGCTGCAATCATCAATGGCGTTGCTCCATCGCTGCTTCTTGA
>NC_090884.1:66716683-66754183 GCF_036669925.1 Montipora capricornis
CTGTAGAAACTCTGAAGACTGAGGACGACTAAAAAAAAAAAAAAAAAAAAGAACCCGTTCCCTCTCCCAGAGTAGTAGGGAGCTTAAGCAACGACAACGGCGACGGCAACGAGAACGTCATCTCAAAATATAAATTTGCGTTATTTTAATCGCTTCGTGACTATTTCAACGTTTTTAATATGACAAGGGTGTAGTGATTCCTCAAAGATGACACCAGTCGGAACGGCACTCCATTTTAGGAGAGAAAATGAAAACTCATCCTCAAGTGCTGACGTTCTTCATAAAACCAAAAACTTGGCTATTTCACGTTGTTGTTTTGCTGACGACGGCAACGAAACGGACAAAAGTGAAAAACGCACGTGCAGGGCGTGCGAAGCCATTGTTTTTAACCACTAAATATGCAAATTCGTGACGTTTTCGTTGCCGTCGCCGTTGTCGTTGCTTAAGCTCCCTAGTCACAAACATACGACGGCTGGTCAGAGTGATTGCGCTTGCGGAAAAAAAACTGTTTTGTCCCGATTTTGTCGCTTTTGTTCGGTCGTTTTGGATCGAGGGATTTGAAAGCGCGCGGAATTCCTGGCTGGGTAACCTGCGATCAGGCTGTATTTTAGTTTCGCGTGATACGTAATGTGCAGTTGGCGAAACGAAAAATAGAGTCTGACCAAATTTGAAATTCCTTCCACCCACTTTTTTTGATTGATTGACATGTCCTTCATCGGCCAATCAAATTTACTTCCATTACACCAATACACGCGTGGACGGCAGATTCATTACCGTGGGAGGAATATTATAACGAATTCGAAAGTTACCGTTGGCTTTAATTTGAGAAAAACACATTTAAAGCATGGGGAATGTTTTCGACGACTATATTGCGGCAAAGCCCGGTGAATATGCAATCTTTTAAGCTTGACATCTTAATTTGTAATTGAGATAACCTAGCATTTTGTCGTTGGAAGGTTTGGAAATACATTATTCCTTTAACGTGTTTGCCCATGAAGGTTTCTTTGGTGATTTTTTCGGGTAATATCCTCAGTTGTCGTGTATTTCTATAATTGCGCGCAGTAAAATCATGATAAGTTTGGCTGTTAATTTTTTGATGGAGTACGAACAGTAAGATGGACTCGCAAAGTTTCTTTTATTGTTGTACAATTCATCTCTCTGGAAACATGCCAGTTTAGTTTCTGGAGTGCGAGTTTTAAGTTAAATCAACTGGAAATATTATGAAGTGTGCAAACAAACCGTGTCATGTACAGTACATAAATAAAGCCGTTTGATACACAGATATTCAAAACATGCATTCGTGTAACTTGCCATTTTATCAGCATCTCCTCCTGTTGACATATATGTCCCCTGTCTCATCCAGGAAACCAATATGCATCGGCTTTCATTGCCATTTGAAAGAACCAGCTATTTAGCTTTCAAAACATCAGGGAAGTTTGTGCCAAAGTACTTTCAACCCATGGCCACAGAGCTCGACAACGGAATCGCTAATTTCACTCGTTCCAGAGATTCAAACCCGATTCTGGACAAATTATGAGATGTTTCAGATGGCATATCTCCATTTATACAAATAAAATCAAGTTGCACCATCCACGGCATTGTAACAACAAAAGGGAGCAAATTTTTTCGTACACTTATGGCGGATTAGTCTCGAGAACTTCGCGAGAGCTCCGCGCAATCACGATGGCATTTTCACTTCCGGCGTTTCAACAGCCAATCAGATCACGAGTTTGGTCGGCCAAAATTTGGCCGACCGTCCGGAATTCTTGAGAGACTTTTGGTCAGGCCCAATTTCAGCGAGCGACGACATAAAAAACATATGGGCGAAGCTAAAAATGGGCCTGATCGCAGGTTACTGGCTGGGAAATAAATTTGATCAGCTGGCTGGGAAACCAACCAATTTTATCTAGCTGGCTGGGAAATTTCTTGTGTGTCTTGCTGGGAAAAAGGAACAGATAATGTTTTCCCAGCAACACTGAAAAACACCTGAAAATGCCTTAATAACATTTATTTTCATTAACTGGGGTATAATAATACATTTTACAACAAATTGGTCGTTGGGTGCCCCTGAAGGATGCCGTTTTTTTTTTAAAGGAAACGTTTAATTTCCACTGCATGTGATGTATTTGGAATAAAAACTGCTCTGTATATGTAGGGTAATTCAAACTGTTTTAAGAGCAACCAAAAGAACTTCTTTGAAGATTGAGTGCAAGTTTTCAACGGGCAAGTCGATTGAATTCAACAAAACGTGATGCAAATGTTACTTGTGTAAGTATGTACAAGACCTGGGGTACAAGACAAACCAGGAGCTCACAAATCCAGTAGTCAGAGGTTGTCTGATCAACGGAGGACTATGAGTAAGGGATTGTGTGACCAGGGACCACTTAATTAATCCAAAAATAGTTCATTTGCATACCATGTGTGTCCACGTTTTGTAGGTCTACTAATTTGTAAGTAGAATTGCATACATCACACAGCATCACAAATTGCATACATCACACAGCAAAGAGTACCGGTAATGGGAGTCAGTGAATGATGAAAACAGCAGAAATGTTAAAGACTTTGACAATAATAATGGCTGTGTCGAAAAGTGGGCCAGGGACGTGAGGACAGGGGACGGGGGGACTCGGGTACATGCCAATTTATGAGCTCAGTGTCTAGCCTTACCTACACACTGGAGTCAAGAGTTACTTGGGGTGCGTTTGATTGGGAATTCCAGATTTACAATGTAGATCTCAAAATCTGGATCTTCGGATTTCCAACTGAAAACAAAATATTTATTTACTTATCCGTTTTCAGTTTTTGTGTTCGATTGGAAATCCGGACTTCCCAATCAAAAGCACCCTTACCTTCTGGCTCGGGGGTGGTACTTTACAAATTTCTGGGTGGGGGATGTGCCGCTGGGACCCTTGAACCCTTAGCCTATAGCAAAGCTGGTTCAGCAGAATTTTGCTACCCTGTACTAGGATAAACTCCCCAAATCCTCCCTATACTAGAGTAGCTGCTTTTTAGAAACTAAGGTCACTAACACAGTCCAGCCGAAACAAAACCTGTACCACAATCGTTTCTCTCTCAAAAAGGATTTATTTATCCTTGTTCAGTTTGTTCAGTCTTTTCTTGGGTTCCTTAGTCTAGATAAAATCTTCAACCAACTGGTTAGTTCTGTGAAGAATTATACGCTATTCTAGATCCAAATGCTCTGATTTATGTACCCTATCCTAGAGTAAACTGCTTGAAAACCATACCCTTCACAGCAGCACATACCTATAAAGCCCATTTATGGCAGTACCCTCTGTACTGCCCCCATTACTGCCCTGTGATGACCAACATTTTCGATAATATCAACAGTGACAACCCAAATTTTTCATGGAAGGTAACAACTTGAGCAAGCGCCAGGAACTCCCACTGTCACAATGCCGCCAACAAAGGACATTGGCATGATATTCAAACATCAATTACAGAGAAGACGTCATAAGGCTCAAGTTTGTGCGCAACATCAACAACAACAACAACAACAATAAATGCTGCAAAGTGAAATTTCAGCTGCAGTGTGAGCAATGGGCCATTAGGTCTTCTGCTTTGTTTCACAGTCGAGCTCTGTGACGGGTGGCGAGAATTACATATCGAGCATCCAATTTTTGAATTTCGGGGTGTATTTAGCTTCTACTTGAGAAGCATACAGATGATCGTTTTTGCAAAATAACAAAAGCAATTCAACTTTGTTTTTTTCCTTGGGATGTTCCCCTATTTCTGAAATTCTATACTTCAAAAATGCATCACCTTGTCCCTGGGTCCCGACGTCCCCGAGTCCCCACATCCCCTGTCTTCGCGTCCCAGTCCCACTTTTCGACACAGCCAATAATAATCACTACTTTGGGAGCAGAGGAGAAATCATTTCACATTGAGAGCACACACTGTAATTATTGTTTATCAGAGAAATCTAGTGAATAACAGCAAAAAGACATAGTAAATATTCCAAAATTTGTGTGGGTCCTGGAAAGATAGCAACTGTATGCCTCAAGTGTAGGCCACCAGCATAAACCTTCAACAAATGCTACAAGATGGCTTAGTGGTTATCTATAGGGCCTCCCACCACTGCGAGCCGGGGTTCAATTCTGGCCTCGGCCAGCATGGTGGGCTGAGTTTCAGTAGATCTAAACCTGACTCGAGGGTTTTTCTCCGGGTACTCCGGTTTTCGTCCCTCATCAAAATCGACTCACAGCTAATTAACATCTAGCTGCATATGGTGCTGTGCTCCGACATCAAACATGGACTGTATAGCGCCAGCCAGAGGCGCCTTTGTGTGCTTTCAGCCCGATGTCGTGAGCCGCGCCCTTCGCGATTCAGTCCTCGACTGCAAGTAAGGGTGATTAGCACTAGCAATATCCACTAGCAATATTTATTTATATTTATTTAAGATAGAGCATTTAAACTGGTAGCTGTTTCCCAGGAATACAAATTCAATGCGCCAAAAGAATATGGATAAGCTAACAATTATCAATAAAGTTAAGTGGGATAAAAATCTGCTTTTTGATAACACACAAGGTATTTTATAGACTTCTTGTGCAGTCTTCTCTTGCTTGATAAAGTCATTGTGTACTGATCAAGACAAGGGAAAAGTGATTTCTTCAGACAGAATACTCTGAAAGTTACCGGCAAGTTTTTCCATTTCAAGTGAAATTGTATTTCCACATTCATTCATTCATTGTTTTAGCCCATCGAATCTTTCCAGATCCATCGGGATGGGAATCACTCAATATCGCCGGTTCACGGCATCTGTAAAATTTATAGTCAGTTCTTCTCAATGTTTTGAGTCTTCGAAACCTGGTAAATTAGTGGAACTTTCTGGTAGAAACCACGCTTATCTAGCGTGAATAGTAACTGTTTTGGGGCTTGATTGATTGATTGATACTTGTCTTGATTTCCTTTGCACTGATTTTACGAAGTCTGATACTGGAATGGTGTTGCAAACGGCGTGGAGTTTCTTGGTTGACCATTTGAACAGGAAATTCTCGTCATTATCACTTGCGCTTTTAGCGCAGGCCCAACCGTTTCGGATCATCGAACGGAGAAACTGGTTGTACACAGCGTAGATTCTGTCAAAGTTTCGTGCTGTAATTGTCCAGCATTGGCAGCCGTAGGCGAGACAGGACCTCACTTCGCCGTTAAAGGCTAGGATTCTTGTAGCAAGCCTGATTTTTTTAATTGCAGAAGAATCTTTTTCTGGATGCAAATTTGGCCTTAGCTTGTTCAATACCCATGTTGACTTCTGCGTCACCGGTGTCATTGTTATCGAACTGGATTTGAGCGCTGAGGTAACGGAACTGTTCGGTGTTTTGGACTGTTTTGTTATCAAGCTGGATTATGGAACTTTGAGGAACGTTGAGGAAGAAGAAGCGGTTGTTTTGCGTTGGAGTCTTGGTCAGCAATGCCAGGTCACCTGCATAACCGCACCAGGACAGGGTGTGTTCACCTTTTGAAGTGTTTCTCGGGTCTCGGTCAGCGGCTGGAATGGCGTGCGAGTTACTTCGGTAACGGTATGTGAAAAAATCAATGTCAAGAGCCCGTGCGCGTTCCATAAAATCTCGCATGCATTCGTTGAACAGGAGCGAAAATAATGCTGGCCTCTCGGGCCCTCCCTGCTTCGTACCACTAGTTGAGGGGAATGTTGCTGTTGGTCCAGCCTTCAGGAATCTGCAGTAAGTTCGACTGTAGAGATGCTCGAGAATATCCAGCCATGGTAGGTCCTGGCCAGGTGGAAAACGCGTTCGCACGCAGAGAAACATTGTCCTACGACATAATTTTTCATAAGCCGTGCTGCAGTCAACAAATGAAGTAAATAGTGGCTCCCGGTTTGCTCCAGAGACTTGTTGTGACCATTTGAGTAGCAAAATTCCGTTATTTGTTGATTTGTCCTGCAAAAAACCGTTTTGATGGTAGTGTATTTGCACTCGAAGCCAGTATTCAAGCCCGTGTAGGATGATAGATATCGTAAGCTTGCAAGTTGCAGATCAAACGCTCAGTCCGCACCACGCGGGTTTTTCCGTTTCCACAAGCACGTCAGGTTTGAAAATGACCATTCTTCAGGTACCTGTCGAGTGCGCCAGACATCGACAATTAGCTGATACAGCTCCTGTAGAAACTGTGGGGAGTCTCGGGCGTGTTTCAGAAACCCACTCGGGATATCACTACTGGCTTTACGGTTTTTTGCTGTTTTTCAGGCGTTGTAAACCTCGTCTAGAGGTGGTGGATCGTGGTTTACCGGATTTTGTACTGAAAGTTGCTATAGGTTGGCAATAAATTGCGGCGGAGGTTGTGAGATGAGAGCAGCGGGTGTACTTTGAAGTGGCGGTGCTGCGAAGTGCTGCTTGAAGCGTGTGAGTAGCTTGTCTGGCCTATAACCGTCGGACGGTACTGGTTTGAAGGTTTTTCCGAGCGCTGGAGGTTGGCAAAAACCTTCTCCATTTGGCGATTAACCGCGTTCGTGTTGATTCGAGAAGCTTCGTTGTCGTAGATGTTACGAAGTTGCCGTGAACTTGCTCAAATGTCTCTGTGTACCTGCCGGATCGCAGCTGGATCGGCGTTGTCCATGTGTAACTGATCTTTTCGTGACCGCAGGTCTCGCAGTCGCTGATCATCAGCCCATGGGGCTTGAGCTTGGTCATGCGTGTATTTTGGGAGTGTTACCCTGGTCAAATAAACTGTTGAGTTAATTGTTATTCACTTTAATTTGCTTCCAAGGTTGTTGAAATTCTTTTCGAAATGAAAACAATAGAGTCATTGGCAGACATGGGCATTTGTGATCATCAAAATAATGGTAATTGACATTAAAAGTGTCCCTAAGTACCTGTATGGTTCCGTCACTGTCTTCTTGTAAAAAAGTCAAATTCAAGAGAGAAATTATAACACAGTGACCAGGTGCTTCAGTCTCTTTAAAATTTTCAGTTTAGAGTTAAACTGATTATTTCCACAGTTTTTAGTGTAAAGCAGTCAAAGACTTAACAAGGAGTAATATTATTGTCCATCCTCTGTGGTCAGAGGTGATCATAAATAGACACATGCAACAGGATCTTGTGACCTTTTGAAACCAGTGAGAATGACAAATCAAAATACATTGTATTGTAACAGTTGCTCATTGCCATTTGAGTTGTTTCAGTGGCATATTGGGATTTCTTTATTGGTGTTCTCCACCCTTCCCTCCCTCTGTCCACTGATTTTATCAGTGCTGTGATCGCTGCTCACTCTCTTCCCCTTATACATGGGAGTTCTTTGCATTTTGCTAGATTTCTAGCGTTTCCCAGCCATAAGAGTCTTTTTCCTTCTAGAAGCTGGCTGCTGCTAGACATTTCAGGCAGCCATTACCAATAAAGTACACACAGTTGGTGATTCACAGTAATCAGCAGCTAAGAAAAAACTCCTTTCACTTTTTTTTTTCCCAGCAGAAGACATCAGTCCTTAAAAATACCAGTTGTTGTAACAGCACTCTAAGTTTTTGCTCCCAAAAACCCACCTGCCTCTCCAGAAGTCTTCATTATACACTCCCACTCATTCAGTTTGTCCTTAATTCTGTCGTCACCATCTTTCCACTGCTTCAGAAGTTCTTTGAAATGTTCCTCATCCCATGGATCCATTTCTTGTTTCTCTATTTCACGAATGGCGTCTTCATATTCAGCTCCACCCAATCGTACCAGTGTGTTCTGAATCTGCTCTCTATACTTACAGAACGTTGCATCACTCACAGAGGCCTCTCCAGCATGGGCTGATAGTGCATTCACACAATACTTCAACCGTACAATGTCAGATTCACAGCTGGCATCAAGCGAATGAGGAAGTAGATCCCAGCCACAGGATGGAGGACTCAGGTTACAGATTGTTCTCAGAAGCACAATCAATAGAGAAGGGCCAAAGCCTGTGGATGATACTGAAGAGGAGTTTTCTGGATATAATTGACTCCACTGCACTGAATTGAGGATTCCTTCTTTTCGAAGAGACTGAAGCTTAGAGTGCGCTGGCTCATTTTTCAAGGCACTGCAAACGTCTTGTGGATGAATTGTTCTGTCAAACACATCCCTCAACACTTGTGACCCCAGCCTGACCAGAAGGCAACATAGCAGCGTGTACTTGGTTCTTCCATCAACAGCACCTGTAACAAGTGTCAGAAAAGATCTCTAAGGCATCAGTCTGGCTACTAAAGGCCATCATCATAAAGACCTCATTAAGGTGAGTTTGCTTCAGTTTTCATGATTTTCTATGAATAACCATTGCTACTTTCATTTGAAAATTCAATATGATCACTTCACTAGTGATCCCAAGACAGCTCAGAAGTAGAGTAGTTTCCCATCCACAAGTTACGGATTTAAATCCTGTTTAAGCTGACATTTTTCAGGCTTTACATTTGTTACTTACTGCTCAAGTAACTTTCATAACTGTGATGGGCTTCTGCAGCTCAAACATGTGTCTATTGTGTTTAGTCCAATCACATCTTCACATGTGCTCAACAGGTTTGAATGCAAGAGTGACTCAACACAAACATGTAACAACAAAATTTAATGGTGACATCAACATAGAGCCTAAATTTTACTACCAATGGACAGTACAGAAAAGAGCTTTGGTTTACTAACTTAAAACAACCAGTAAACCAATTCCAACAACAGCAGCTGCAACAATAAAAATAACTGACTGACCTAGCTATTTTGCTGACAATACACATCAAGACATTAGACTAAGATGGATCAAAATGCACCAATCACTATTTTACAGTCTTCATGGCCAATGAAATCAAGGCTCAACTAGCAATCAACCAATAACATCATGACTTTGATAACCAATCACTGCATCAATGACTAGAGTATTAATACCATCTACTGGCACTACGCAAATCACTTGACTTTGAAGATGACTAATCCACTCAGATACATGTAATTTGTCCAAACATCAGTCAATGTCACCCTTGAAAGTGACCTTCACCACGAGTGTGTAAATGTGATACAGATCTGCCGCTCATGTTGTATATATTACATCGACTTTCATCACAGAAAGTCAACCACATGACTGCTAAAGATAGTACTTCTAGAGTGCAGTAACATTATTTTTCTAATTTTCACGGTCACAACTCAAAAACCGATTTCTCTCAAATTTTGTACAGATGTAGTGTATGATGTCTCCAAATGCACTGTCAGTATAGTTTTTGGTCATGGGCATTTTCCTCTTTGAGAAAAAGCAGATTTAAGAATTCCTGCCGCAATTGCCATTTTTTGCACCGTTCAAAATAATTAAGTTACGCTTACTTTACTGTCAAACTTTCCTAAAAGAAGCAATTCAGATCAGCTCAAGACCTCCTAAAAACTATTCTATAGTATCATCGACACATCCAGCTACGTGACTTTTAAGAAATTAGAATCTTGTTTAATTTTGCACCCAAAATAATTTCAACTTACATTAATATTTTTGTTGTAAATTGACTGAAGGTACATGTATCCTTGATATTGCATCATTTTTTAACAAGCAATAAAGCTCCAAATCTAACAATATTTGCACCTTTAACTCTTTAAGTAATAGCCTTTCAAATGATCTAAAAAGTTATTTGGGTAAATATATATGCACTGCATGACAGTTTACCAAATTCATGAATTTTTTACCCTAAGCTTGGACATCAAACCTCTCTTGATTAGTTGTATCATGCAAAAACCACTTCCACTTAAGTAACTTCAAGACATCTTTCAGTGATCTGTATGAAGTAGTTACCTTGTTCATGATGAGTGTGTGTGCTGCTTCCTGTAGCTGCTGCTGAAACAACATCAGTACAGCTTGCTTCTGGCTGCACACGATCTAGCATAAAATGATCAACATGGTCTGTTGTTAGGTTAATAAAACAAGCTACAGCGATAATTTTATTGGCTCCATCAAAATTAATACAAACGAAGCCTATTTACATTTAGAACAAAAACAGAAGCGCTTACGACATTGACTGCAAAAAACTACCCTGCTAAAATTGAAACAAAAATTAATTATTTAACTAAATATTACTCTAGGCTATTAAAGATGTATTAAACAAATTAAGCAAATCCTCAAAAATTGCAGACATCACACAACAAAGAGTAATGGGAGTCAGTGAATGACGAAAACAGCAGAAATGTGCGTTTCATTGGGAATTCCAGATTTACAATGTAGAACTTAAAATCTGGATCTTCGGATTTCCAATTGAACACAAAATCGAAAACGGATTTTGTCGCAGATTCACTAATCGGAAATCCATGTTGGGTAAGGATTTCAATTAACAAAATCTGTCACAAAATCCGTTTTCAGTTTTTGTGTTCGATTGAAAATCCGAAGATCCGGATTTAAAGATCTAAATCCGGACTTCCCAACCAAAAGCACCTTTGCCGTCTGGCCCGAGGTGGTACTTTACAAATTTCTGGGTGGGGGATGTGCCGCTGGGACCCTGGAACCCTTAGCCTATAGAGTTCTAAAGTGTGACGTCACGTTGCCATGGCGCTAAAAAATTCAGTTCTAAACAACTCAGAGAATCTCTTGCGCGTGGGTCAAGTCGTGTTTGTCTCCGCTTTGTCTTGAGGTCAAAACGCTTATTAACCCTGTGTTTTAGTACAAAAGAGGCCACAAAGGAGAACAGAGGGTAAAAACGACAAATACTATTTGATCATTATCGGTTTTTGTCCAAAGAAATTTATCAGAACGGACACAAATGGTCTACTGCTTTGCTCCGACGTGCAGTCATTCATCAGAAAGCCACACTTGCAAGTTCTTTGCATTTCCAAGCGATAAGAAGGAAAAAGAGGAATACAAACGATGGATGCGCCTGATAAGGTTTGTTATGGCACTAATAATTATCTTTTTGCTCAAAGAACATCATACATTTGGCAATTTTTTGCGAGTGTGCGATTTCCACCGACTCGGAACACTGTTGGAATACTGAAGTTATTTTGACGAATGTTTGATGAACAATCGCAGGCAGGCAGTGTTTAGTTTGTGGGCACTGAGTACGTATTTTCCTTGCATTTTGATATGTGAAAAACCTAGAATACAACTGTCCTAACATGTGTTTGCTTTCAAAACGTATAATTTTTCAGTGCCCAAATTATTTCAATGTTGTTTGTGTTATGAAAAGGCGGCCGCCGCTTGATTTATATAATCTAGAGCTTTTTGAATGGACTTCAGGAGTTGAAAAATTTAAACGAATTTTGAGCAATTTAAATCGTGCCAAGTATTTAAGATTAAGTTGTGTTATATGTTTCTTTGAAATAGGAGGAAAGACAGAGAGCCAAGTAAGCATTCCAGAGTGTGTAGTTGTCATTTCACGGATGGAAATAAACAATACGGGCCCACGATTTACGAAAGAAATCGAGATAAGATATTTCCTAGTGAAGGAGGACCACCAAAGAAAAAGAAAAAAGTAACAGCTGAAAAGAAAACTGTGCAAGAAATGGTGGCTGAGGCAATCAGAGGATCTGAGCAGCAGCCCACTGATAATGACAGCAAACAAGAATGTTGCAACAAGACAACAAATGAGATAATCCTGGAGGCAGAATTAGATCAAGCCAGGGAGGAACTTCAGGACAGGCAAGAAAAAGACAGCTACGCACAAAAACACTACAACGTTTCGGAGGTTGTGAGATGAGAGCAGCGGGTGTACTTTGAAGTGGCGGTGCTGCGAAGTGCTGCTTGAAGCGTGTGAGTAGCTTGTCTGGCCTATAACCGTCGGACGGTACTGGTTTGAAGGTTTTTCCGAGCGCTGGAGGTTGGCAAAAACCTTCTCCATTTGGCGATTAACCGCGTTCGTGTTGATTCGAGAAGCTTCGTTGTCGTAGATGTTACGAAGTTGCCGTGAACTTGCTCAAATGTCTCTGTGTACCTGCCGAATCGCAGCTGGATCGGCGTTGTCCATGTGTAACTGATCTTTTCGTGACCGCAGGTCTCGAAGTCGCTGATCATCAGCCCATGGGGCTTGAGCTTGGTCATGCGTGTATTTTGGGAGTGTTACCCTGGTCAAATAAACTGTTGAGTTAATTGTTATTCACTTTAATTTGCTTCCAAGGTTGTTGAAATTCTTTTCGAAATGAAAACAATAGAGTCATTGGCAGACATGGGCATTTGTGATCATCAAAATAATGGTAATTGACATTAAAAGTGTCCCTAAGTACCTGTATGGTTCCGTCACTGTCTTCTTGTAAAAAAGTCAAATTCAAGAGAGAAATTATAACACAGTGACCAGGTGCTTCAGTCTCTTTAAAATTTTCAGTTTAGAGTTAAACTGATTATTTCCACAGTTTTTAGTGTAAAGCAGTCAAAGACTTAACAAGGAGTAATATTATTGTCCATCCTCTGTGGTCAGAGGTGATCATAAATAGACACATGCAACAGGATCTTGTGACCTTTTGAAACCAGTGAGAATGACAAATCAAAATACATTGTATTGTTGCTCATTGTTATTTGAGTTGTTTCAGTGGCATATTGGGATTTCTTTATTGGTGTTCTCCACCCTTCCCTCCCTCTGTCCACTGATTTTATCAGTGCTGTGATCGCTGCTCACTCTCTTCCCCTTATACATGGGAGTTCTTTGCATTTTGCTAGATTTCTAGCGTTTCCCAGCCATAAGAGTCTTTTTCCTTCTAGAAGCTGGCTGCTGCTAGACATTTCAGGCAGCCATTACCAATAAAGTACACACAGTTGGTGATTCACAGTAATCAGCAGCTAAGAAAAAACTCCTTTCACTTTTTTTTTTCCCAGCAGAAGACATCAGTCCTTAAAAATACCAGTTGTTGTAACAGCACCCTAAGTTTTTGCTCCCAAAAACCCACCTGCCTCTCCAGAAGTCTTCATTATACACTCCCACTCATTCAGTTTGTCCTTAATTCTGTCGTCACCATCTTTCCACTGCTTCAGAAGTTCTTTGAAATGTTCCTCATCCCATGGATCCATTTCTTGTTTCTCTATTCCACGAAAAGCGTCTTCATATTCAGCTCCACCCAATCGTACCAGTGTGTTCTGAATCTGCTCTCTATACTTACAGAAGGTTGCATCACTCACAGAGGCCTCTCCAGCATGGGCTGATAGTGCATTCACACAATACTTCAACCGTACAATGTCAGACTCACAGCTGGTGTCAAGCGAATGAGGAAGTAGATCCCAGCCACAGGATGGAGGACTCAGGTTACAGATCGTCCTCAGAAGCACAATCAATAGAGAAGGGTCAAAGCCTGTGGATGATACTGAAGAGGGTTTAACTGGATACAACTGACTCCACTGCACTAGATTGAGGATTCCTTCTTTTCGAAGAGACTGAAGCTGAGAGTGCACTGGCTCGTGTTGCAAGGTATTGCGAAGGTCTTGAGGACGAATTGTTCTGTCAAACACATCCCTCAACACTTGTGACCCCAGCCTGACCAGAAGGCAACATAACAGTGTGTACTTGGTTTTTCCATCAACAGCACCTGAAACAAGTGTCAGAAAAGATCTCTAAGGCATCATTCTGGTTACAAAGGGCCATCATCATAAAAACCTCATTTAAGGTGAGTTTCCTTCAGTTTCCACGATTTTCTAGGAATAAAATTTGCTACTTTCATATGAAAATTCAATAGGATCACATCACCAGCTCTGATCCCAAGACAGCTCAGAAGTAGAGTAGTTTGCCACACATGGATTCAAATCCTGTTCAAGCTGAAAATTTTCAGGCTTGAGGTTTGTTACTACTCAAGTAATTTTCATAACTGTGATGTGCTTCTGCAGTTCAAACGTGTGTCTATTGTGTTTAGTCCAATCATATCTTCACACGTGCTCGACAGGTTTGAATGCACGAGTGACTTAACACAAACATGTAACAACATGGGCATTTTCCTTTTTGAGACAAAGCAGATTTAAGAATTCCTGCTGCGACCGCCATTTTTTTACACCGTTTAAAATAATTAAGTTATGCTTACTTTACTGTCAAACTTTCCTAAAAGAGGCAATCCAGGTCAGCTCAAGACCTCCTAAAAGCTAGTCTATATCATCAAGACATCCAGTTACGTGACTTTTAAGAAATTAGAATCTTGTTCATTTTACACCCAAAATAATTTAGACTTGCATTAATATTTTTTTTAAACTTCACTGAAGGTACACGTATCCTTGATACTGCATCATTTTTAACATGCAATAAAGCTCCAAATTTAACAATATTTGCATCTTTAACTCTTTAAGTAATAAGCTTTCATGTTTCATGTTTTGATCTGTTTCTTAAAAGTGCTTAAAGATTTCTCTAATATTGTTGGGAAGGCTGTTCCATAACATTGGACCATTCACAGCAAAAGCTCTTCTTCCATATATCTTAAGGTAATACCACAAGACAACAAGAAGTCTTTTGGAGGAAGAGCGTAAAGACCTGGTAGGTTCATATCTAGTGATCATGTCAGATACATATAGTGGCACAATGCCAGGGAATGCCATAAAACTAGTACTAGGATCTTAAATTCTACTCTAACAGCAACAGGCAACCAGTGGAGTTTTTTAAGTCTCGGAGTAATATGGTCAGTCTTCTGAGTGAATGACAATAAACGGGCAGCAAAGTTCTGTGCATATTGAAGTTTCTGAACAAGGTTTTGTGGTAAACAGGACAGTAGCAAATTATAATAATCAAGTCTAGAAGTCACAAATGCATGTATAAGTACAAACAATGTAAGATAGAAAACTCCTTATCTAAATCTCCTTAGCTAAATGTTGAAGTTGATAAAAGGCAGTCTTGCAGACAGAGTTAACATGTTTCTTCATCTGTGAGTAGTGTTTTGTCAAACCAAACTCCAATGTTTCTAACAGATTCAGAGGCTTTAATTAGCTCAGTGCCTGCATACACAGAATCCAGAGATGGAGAAGGTCTGTGCTGAGCATGAAGTATCAACAACTCTGTCTTATTATTGTTCAATTTGAGCTTGTTGCCCATCATCCATTCATTGATATATATCCATTCATTGATGTATATCATTGCCCATCATTCATTCATTAATATATGTACATGAAAAATGTTTCATTTAATTAATAAAAATGTTTCATTTAATTAATAAACCTCTTTCAACCACAGGCCTTTGCGTGGTTCTGTTACTGTTTACATGCCTAAAATGGTTGCGGATGGACTGCACCTGACCTTTACCCTAACTGAAGGATATGCGGTAATTGTGAAGAAGAGCTCCCGGAAAACCTGTCGGCCGACAGTGGGTGATGTGTCGGTAAGATGTCGGTATCTTGTCGGTGACAACGTTGACACAAACTTCGCTGTTTTTTCTCTTTTTTCACTCTATACAACATCCAAACTGTGTGATACACTGATTATAATTATGATCGTTTCTGGGTCATGTTTACTAGGTGTTTTCACAACAAATATTCTTCTTTGGGAAAGTGTTGGTAGCCTGTCGGTTAGCTGTTGGTGGCCTGTTGGTAACCTATCGGAATCTGTCAACTGACAGTCGACCGACAGTTGGCTGACAGGTTTTTCGGGGAGCTCTTCTTCACAATTACAGGATATGGTTATGAAGTCAGCAAATCTACTTGCAAAAAATTAGCTTTGATCTTCAGGTCAAAGACAAATTGCAATTACGTCTTCTTGGAGATGATGTACACAGCTCCAACATGTAGTGGTTGTAGCTGGCCTTCTAAAAGCTTATTTCCACTCAATATTTCATGCCAGCACCTAACCTACAGTACGCCACGCAATTGTTAATTGATTGTAATCAGCAGCTAAGAAAAAATTATATTTACAGAACACATCAGTCCTTTAAATACTGTTGTAACAGCACCCTAAGTTCTTGTTCCCAAAAACTGACCTGCATCTCTTGAGGTCTTCATTGTACACTCCCACTCATTTAGTTTGTCCTTAATTCTGTCATCATCATCTTTCCAGCGCTTCAGAAGTTCTTTGAAATGTTCCTCATCCAGTGGCCCCATTTCATGTTTCTCTAGTTCATGAATGGCATCTTCATATTCAGCTCCACCCAATCTTACTAGTGTTTTCTGGATCTGATCTTTGTAATTATTACAGAACACTGCATCACTAACAGAGGCCTCTTTGGCAGAGGCTGATACTGCACCCACAAAATACTTCAAACGTACAATGTCAGACTCACAGCTGGTGTCAAGCGAATGAGGAAGTAGATCCCAGCCAGAGGGTGGAGGACTCAGGTTACAGATCGTCCTCAGAAGCACAATCAATAGAGAAGGGTCAAAGCCTGTGGATGATACTGAAGAGGGTTTAACTGGATACAATTGACTCCACTGCACTGGATTGAGGATTCCTTCTTTTCGAAGAGACTGAAGCTGAGAGTGCACTGGCTCATGTTGCAAGGCATTGCAAAGCTCTTGAGGACGAATTGTTCTGTCAAACACATCCCTCAACACTTGTGACCCCAGCCTGACCAGAAGGCAACATAACAGTGTGTACTTGGTTCTTCCATCAACAGCACCTGAAACAAGTGTCAGAAAAGATCTTTAAGGCATCATTCTGGTTACAAAGGGCCATCATAATAAAAATCTCATTTAAGGTGAGTTTCCCTCAGTTTCCACGATTTTCTAGGAATAAAATTTACTAATTTCATATGAAAATTCAATAGGATCACATCACCAGCTCTGATCCCAAGACAGCTCACATGTAGAGTAGTTTGCCACCCAAGGATTCAAATCCTGTTCAAGCTGTAAATTTTTAGGCTTTAGGTTTGTTACTACTCAAGTAATTTTCATAACTGTGATGTGCTTCTGCAGTTCAAGCGTGTGTCTATTGTGTTTAGTCCAATCATCTCTTCACACGTGCTCAACAGGTTTGAATGCACGAGTGACTCACAACAAACATGTAACAACAAAAATTAATTTAATGGTGACA
This sequence comes from Montipora capricornis, assembly GCF_036669925.1. Taxonomy (NCBI): domain Eukaryota; kingdom Metazoa; phylum Cnidaria; class Anthozoa; order Scleractinia; family Acroporidae; genus Montipora; species Montipora capricornis. Next base: position 66,733,539 of record NC_090884.1, read on the forward strand.
TCAACAGAGAGCCTAAATTTTACCACCAATGGACAGTACAGGAAAGAGCTTTAATTTACAAACTTAGAACAAAGACCACTAAGCCAATTCCAACAACTTCCTGCTGTCCCTACAACTGACTTATCAACAACAGTAGCTGCAACAGCTTTATTTTAATAAAAATAACTGACTGACCTAGGTATTTTGCTAACAAAAAGACATTAAACTAAGATGGATCAAAATGTACCAATAACTATTTTACAGTCTTCATGGCCAGTAACATGAAGGCTCAACTTACAATCAACCAATAAAATCATGACTTTGCTAACCAATCACTGCATCAATGACTAGAGTATTAATACCATCTACTGATGCTACAGAAATCACTTGACTCTGAAGATGACTAATCCGCTCAGATACATGTAATTTGTCCAAACATCAGTCAATGTCACCCTAAAGAGTCCTTTTCAGGAATATACTGTACACAATCACCCAGAGAATTGTCCTTCACCTCGAGTGTGTAAATGTGATACAGATCTGCCGCTCATGTTGTATATATTACATTGACTTTCACCACAGAAAGTGAACTACATGACTGCTAAAGATAGTACTTCAAGAGTGAAAACGTTTTCTAATTTTCATGATCACAAGTCAAAAAAAAGATTTCTCTCAAATTTTGACCAGATGTAGTATACATGTATGACGTCTCCAAATGCACTGTCAATATAGTTTTTGGTCATGGGCATTTTCCTGTTTGAGACAAAGCAGATTTAAGAATTCCTGCTGCGACCGCCATTTTTTTACACCGTTTAAAATAATTAAGTTATGCTTACTTTACTGTCAAACTTTCCTAAAAGAGGCAATCCAGGTCAGCTCAAGACCTCCTAAAAGCTACTCTACATGTATATCATCAAGTCATCCAGTTACGAGACTTTTAAGAAATTAGAATCTTCTTTAATTTTGCACCCAAAATAATTTCAACTTGCATTGATATTTTTTTTAAACTTGACTGAAGGTACATGTATCCTTGATACTGCATCATTTTTAACATGCAATAAAGCTCCAAATCTAACAATATTTGCGCCTTTAACTCTTTAAGTAATAAGCTTTCATGTTTCATGTTTAGCTCTGTTTCGTAAAAGTGCTTAAAGATTTAATTTCTCCAATATTGTTGGGAAGGCTGTTCCATAACATTGGACCATTCACAGCAAAAGCTCTTCTTCCATATATCTTAAGGTAATACCACAGGACAACGAGAAGTCTTTTGGAGGAAGAGCGTAAATACCTGGTCGGTTCATATTTAGTGATCATGTCAGATACAGAGAGTGGCACAATGCCAGGGAATGCCATAAAACTAGTACTAGGATCTTAAATTCTACTCTAACAGCAACAGGCAACCAGTGGAGTTCTTTTTAAGTCTCGGAGTAATATGTTCAGTCTTCTGACTTAATGACAATAAACGGGCAGCAGAGTTCTGTGCATATTGAAGTTTCTGAACAAGGTTTTGTGGTAAACAGGAGAGTAGCAAATTACAATAATCAAGTCTAGGAGTCACAAACGCATGTATAAGTACAAACAATGTAAGATAGAAATCTCCTTATCTAACTCTCCTTAGCTAAATGTCGAAGTTAATAAAAGGCAGTCTAGCAGACTGTTTTTTCTCTTTTTTCGCTCTATACAACATCCAAACTGTGTGATACACTGATTATAATTATGATTGTTTCTGGGTCATGTTTACTAGGTGTTTTCACAACAAATATTCTTCTTTGGGAAAGTGTTGGTAGCCTGTCGGTTAGCTGTTGGTGGCCTGTTGGTAACCTATCGGAATCTGTCAACTGACAGTCGACCGACAGTTGGCTGACAGGTTTTTCAGGGAGCTCTTCTCCACAATTACAGGATATGGTTATGAAGTCAGCAAATCTACTTGCAAAAAATTAGCTTTGATCTTCAGGTCAAGGACAAATTGCAATTACGTCTTCTTGGAGATGATGACAGCTCCAACAAGTAGTGGTTGTAGCTGGCCTTCTAAAAGCTTCTTTCCACTAAATATTTCATGCCAGCACCTAACCTACAGTATGCCATGCAGTTGTTAATTGATGGTAATCAGCAGCTAGGAAAAACTTTTACTTACAAAAGACATCAGTCTTTAAATATCGTTGTAACAGCACCCTACGTTCTTGTTCTCAGAAACTGACCTGCATCTCTTGAGGTCTTCATTGTACACTCCCACTCATTTAGTTTGTCCTTAATTCTGTCATCATCATCTTTCCACCGCTTCAGAAGTTCTTTGAAATGTTCCTCATCCAATGGCCCCATTTCATGTTTCTCTAGTTCATGAATGGCATCTTCATATTCAGCTCCACCCAATCTTAGTAGTGTTTTCTGGATCTGATCTTTGTAATTACAGAACACTGCATCACTAACAGAGGCCTCTTTGGCAGAGGCTGATACTGAATCCACAAAATACTTCAAACGTACAATGTCAGACTCACAGCTGGTGTCAAGTGAATGAGGAAGTAGATCCCAGCCAGAGGATGGAGGACTAAGGTTACAGATCGTCCTCAGAAGCACAATCAATAGAGAAGGGTCAAAGCCTGTGGATGATACTGAAGAGGGTTTAACTGGATACAACTGACTCCACTGCACTGGATTGAGGATTCCTTCTTTTCGAAAAGACTGAAGCTTAGAGTGCGCTGGCTCATTTTTCAAGGCACTGCAAAGGTCTTGAGGCTGAATTGTTCTGTCAAACACATCCCTCAACACTTGTGACCCCAGCTTGACCAGAAGGCAACATAGCAGGGTGTACTTGGTTTTTCCATCAACTTCACCTGAAAAAGTGTCAGAAAAGATCTCTCAGGCATCATTCCGGTTACTAAGGGCCATCATCATAAAAATCTCATTTAAGGTGAGTTTGCTTCAGTTTTCACAATATTTGCTACTTTCAAGGGCGCAGTTGGAATTGACTGAAGCATAATCGATCCTCCACATGCAAGAAAATACCACGCTATTCACAATATCCATATTCTCATATCTATTCTTAGACTAATATCCATCAATTTGCCATGGACCACAACATGAGACTAAACCCCTCTAAATGTAAGGAAATGTTGATAAATTTCATGCATTATTAGAACTTTTCTTTAAGTAATAGAGCATGTGTTAACTTATAAGATCTTACCATGTTGACTGTGACCTTAAATGGAATACCGTACACATGTGGAATTCATTTGTAAGAAAGCAAGTAAGAAGCTTTATTCGTTGCGGGTGTTAAAGAGAGCTGGCGTGGATGAAATGTCTATTTTGAAAGTCTATTTGAAGACTATAAGACCTGTGTTAGAATATGCCATTCCAGTATGGCAGGCAATCCCTGGCTACCTTTCAGATAAAATAGAATCTCTTCAAAAAGGGTTTTGCGCATAGTATTTCCTTACATAAATAGTTATAAAGGCGCGCTTTTAGCAGCAGGTTTACACACTCTCGAACATAGGAAGGGTTAGCTTTGTGATAAACATATGAAGAGAATAACCCCCGTACCAGCCACCCTCTAAATGCGCTTCTGCCCCGCATCAGTAATACATGTCCATATTCCCTGAAAGCAGAGAAAAGAGACATCCACTTCTTTAGGGACAAGGGGAACTGTAATCTAAAAAGAACAGAGGAGTTTTTCATGTTTAGATATTTCCTCTAAATAAGAGCATTGATTTATGTATGTAGATAGTAATATTACTATAGTATGTAAATTGTAGTATTTATTCTTATGCTTGTAAGTAACTCGTTAATTTAGTTTATAGTCAACTACAAGAGAGTTTTAATAAACGATTATTACGAGTATTTGCGTGTTAGATGGCCCACTGTTTCTTCGCCGTTTTGCACTTTGATAGCAAATTTGTTGAACAAATAGTCTTGTGTCAACTACCGGTACTGACAAACAAAATAATAAAGACCCTTTTACACTGGGCAATGTTTCATGCAGGTTATCGCTTTGTGTAAACTCTTAAAACATCACGCTGCTTCTGTGTCCAGTTTTCCACTTTCACGTCCGATCTAAATGCCTGGTTATTAAGCTTCGAATGTTAATTCACATTCTTGTTGTTGTAATGCAAAAATCTATGTAAAAACTGTGTTGAATGAAGAAATTCCTGTCACCAAATACCAGAAAAAGATCAATCATATGTCAAAGTTGGTAGAAACAATGTTGATCATTATGTTCAAGTGCTAAAATTGCAAGTATTTTCCATTTCAATGTTAATAGTGAGTTTATGTTCAATGAACAGAGGATGATGAAGAAGGCTTCTCAAGCCTTGACTTTGGATTTCTTTTAGAACACTTTTTTCCAAAATTAGAGCTGCTAAATTCAGGGTGTGGCTTATTGGTGGGTGCGGCTTATCTGCAGGTTTTTACCGTACTCCAATCGTATCTTCACATGTTCTCAACAGGTGTGAATGCAAGAGTGACTCAACACAAACATGTAACAACAAAATTTAATGGTGATGTCAACAGACAGCCTAAATTTTACCACCAATGGACAGTACAGGAAAGAGCTTTGGTTTACTAACTTAGAACAAAGACCACTAAACCAATTCCAACAACTTCCTGCTGTCCCTACGACAGACTTATCAACAACAGCAGCTGCAACAGACAATTTTTTTCAAGTTGGGTGGTCATTAAGAAGTCATACCAGACGAGGCCCTTTGGCTCACAGGTCCTCACACGTTCGTACGACGAAACAGACCTGTCCTTGTGTCATATGTAGCTCTAACAGTGCACGATATTGTTTTGGTATTGTCTATCATTGTAGTGCCATGGTAGAAGTCTTGGGTAAATAGTCTGAGAAGACATGTGGTTACTAGCAAAGTACTGAACCCAGAAAGATTGAAGAAAATAAATGGGAAGTGAGAAACATTGGCTTCTGGGCTGACATGTTGATAAACTTCTTTTCACCACAAGTTTAAGCGTGCCCTCTGAGCATCTGACAGCTTTGTAATACCGAAAGTTCACTGAAGTTAAGCCCTGTTGGGCGGGGTTAGTGTTTGGATGGGAGACCAAAATGATATACCCCTCACAAAAAAGAAGCATCGGACCGAAAATACTATTAACGCTAACAAATGCGAACTCAGCAAGGTACAGATTTTGTTAGCTTGCTTTATGCAAAAACAAATATTGATGCAAAAGTAAATACATATTGATACACAGTTTTTAGAAAGAGCAGAAGGAAGTTTCCAGGACGATCGCTCGAGAATAACATATTTACGACATGAAAACAACATTTATTTTGAACCGTGAATATGGAATATAAACAGTTACGATCAGCGACAAACATTTTGGGGGATTTTTGCAACGTTCAATTTTGTTATTGTACGTTTTGGCTGCACAAATAAATCGCAAAATCGAAAGTGACATCGCTGGAATTCAGCGGGCGCCGTGATTAAGTTACCGCGGCATGTTTACTCGCCAAACAGTGAAGTATCTGTGTCAAATGATGGCAAGATACCGGGTTTTTGAAAGTTTCTTTTTCTGTCAAGTGTTATAAAGTTTGACAATGAAATGAGCGAAGTCAAAACAAAGATCACAATCGCCCAAGTCTTGTTTATGCAAAGTCAAAATTTACTCTCCAAGACGCGTACGACGTTATTTATTCGAACCAGGTAATTCCATCACTTTGGAAATAGCAGCTACTTTATCATTCAACTGCGTCACAATTTTTCACTGATTTTGGGGCTCATTTTGTTGAAACTCAAGCACGCTTCCAACAGGCCTGTGAACCCTTCCTGCTTACAGAGCAATACTAAAAAACTTCTCCCATATCACACTTCAACCTTAAGCTCGAAAATTCAATACACAACATGATATTATAATTCACAAAGGCAGAAAATACCACAGAATCCTTTTCCAGTGAAATATTGAAACAAACAACATATTTGCTCTTAGAGGCGAAAACCTCTTCCTATTTCATTGCGTGCGTGAAGACAACAAACTCAATCGTGTCAAATTACCATGTACTTCAGGTAAATACAGCTCACTTTGATTTCGTCTCGACGGCCGATAGATTGTTGTCGAAGTCCAGTACTCGTCGCTTTTGAGATTCCTGCCTAGTTTATCCAACTGACTTTCCATTATTGAGCTCCATAAGGGTATATTTTGTTTAAGGATCCACCAAAACGCCATTCGCGTTACATGACTTTCGACGCCATTGCAGGCTAAGTTAATGATTCTACTGTGTCCACCAGAGAAATCTACGCAGTTCCACTACCCTCTCGATCCTAAGAAAATACGCGCAGAAGGCTCTATGCACAAAGACACCACTTACCAGGGGAGTGAGAGGCAAGACGTTTACCGACACGAAAAAAATACTAAAAAGAAAATGGAAATCTACCTATTTTTCGACTGCGTTTGCTATAGGGCAACCCAGTAATAACTGACTGACCAAGCTATTTTGCTAACAATACGCGACATTAGACTAAGATGGATCAAAATGCACCAATCACTATTTTACAGTCTTCGTGGCCAGTGACATAAAGGCTCGACTGACAATCAACCAATAACATCATGACTTTGCTAACCAATCACTGCATCAATGACTAGAGTATTAATACCATCTACTGATGCTACAGAAATCACTTGACTCTGAAGAAGATTAATCTGCTCAGATACATGTGATTTGTCCAAACATCAGTCAATGTCACCCTAAAGAGTCCTTTTCAGGAATACAAGTTGTACACTCACCCAGACAATAATAATTATTGTCCTTCACCTCGAGTGTGTAAATGCTATACAGATCTGCCGTTCATGTTGTATATATTACATCGACTTTCATCACAGAAAGTCAACCACATGACTGCTAAAGAGAGTACTTCAAGAGTGCAAACATTTTCTAATTTTCACGGTCACAACTCAAAAATCAATTTCTCTCAAATTTTGTCCAGACGTAGTGTATGATGTTTCCCAATGCACTGTCAATATGGTTTTTGGCCATGGGCATTTTCCTTTAGGAGAAAAAGCAGATTTAAGAATTCCTGCTGCAACTGCCATTTTTTACACCGTTCAAAAATAATTAAGTTACACTTACTTTACTGTCAAACTTTCCTAAAAGAGGCAATTCAGATCACAGGGATGTACAATCTTGGACAAAAAGGGTTGAGAATAAAAAACAGGGGTTATTTTGCGCACTACGTCCTCAATATCCCACATTATTAGCGATCCCCCTCCCCCCTACAACCAATGTTGATAAGCCCAGGTTCGACATGCTTTGTTTCATCTAGCAACATTGATCAGGGAGGGTGGGGGCAAAAAGAGAGCTTATTTTTCATACTCGTGATCGGAGTTTAGTCCAAAAGCAGAGTTTTCTCAACAATTTTGTCCAAGATTGTATTTGGTATAAACTATCAAATATCTGTCTATATGAGAGTGTGAACACTGTCATATGTTTATAGTATGTAAAACTCGTCTTCTCATAGCTGATACACAGTAAGTTGTCGTGGATTACTTGTCGAGCAATAATATTGCGTGAAACAAACGTTGTTACAGCAGTGCATTATTAGCCATGTACGTGAATTGTTTACAAAAGATAGGGTTCTGTTTACTTTACTTTACTGCACTGCGAATTGCTGTTCTTTTACATCGTGGAATTCATACATAAGTACAATTAAGAAGTAAGAGACCCACTGAGTCCTACAACGAGGACAATATTAACCCTTTCAGGCCCGATAGTGCCAAATGGCACTTATAGATTTTACTCTGTCTAACGCCAGACGATTTTACTCATCAATGGGGAACCCCTCGGGCCTGAAAGGGTTAAGGAGTTATATCAAAACCAGTCGGCCTTGCCCTAGCTGTTTTTGCCCACTTTGGTTTACACTGATCAATATGTATATACAGATATGAAATTATCGCAGATATATTTCTGTAAGATTACACACAATAAGGAAATTGCACGGTTAACAACGGTTAATTTTGTGTGTTCTTAAACTGACATAGATTTACGGTGAAGGAATGAGAAATTTTGGTTGGTTAACGTGATTTGAACAGATTTGAAATATTTTTCATGAGCAGTCTGTTTTTAGCCAGCCGGTGTGTTAACCGTTGAAATGCGTCACTTTTTGTAAGAAATGTAGAAATCTCATTGATTTTGTGCATAGTTTGTACTCATTAGCAACGCCTTGAGAAAACAGTAGGGGAAGTAAATATAATGCCTTGCAGTTATACTTAAAATTCGTGACAATTCGTATTCGAAGATGCACGGTTTACAAACAGGAAACGGGTTTCTGGTAACCGGAAGTAATTTGCTCTATTACTATTTTGCTCCTGTTATACCACATTCTTGTTTGCTTTCCCAAAACGTTTAGGGAACTGTTCTCTGACATATTTTTCAAAGAAGGGTCCATATAGTTTATCGTATGGGTCACATCTGATCACACCTTTGCTGTGGCTTTTACCAACGAAGAGCGTGACAACTTCCCTTTTAAGGCCTTGGACACCTTTCTTGATCCTAAAGATTGTTACTAATGAAACTCCTACTTCCTCAGCAACATCTTTAGCTTTGTCGTTATGATCTTGCACCTGTAATAAAATATACGCTCCTAAAGCGTCGTCAACATGACTATTATGTACCATTTCCATTTGTTTTAATAATCAACGTCATCATGATGTTCGTTATTAGGGTTAATTAACTCTAATTGTCAATCGAATACCATGACGACATGCCTACGAGGATATATTTTCTTTTTTGTACTTACAGAACTCATACATACACATTTTGTGTTCTTGGGCAAAATGATCCCCAGACAATCTTGGACAAAAAGGGTTGAGAATATTAAAAACAGGGGTTATTTTGCGCACTACGTCCTCAATATCCCACATTATTAGCGATCCCCCTCCCCCCTACAACCAATGTTGATAAGCCCAGGTTCGACATGCTTTGTTTCGTCTAGCAACATTGATCAGGGAGGGTGGGGGCAAAAAGAGAGCTTATTTTTCATACTCGTGATCGGAGTTTAGTCCAAAAGCAGAGTTTTCTCAACAATTTTGTCCAAGATTGTACCTAAAATTTTGTGAAGACGATAATATTCATTTAACAGGCAGAAGGCCCAGTTGGACACGCCTCTGGCGTGTCCCTTCTAGCGGGGTCCACGGGCATGCTTCCCTTAAAAATTTTGAAAATAAGACTCTCATAAATGCGTTTTCCTCAATTTTAGGACTGAGGTAAATTCAAGGCCATTCGTGATGTTTTCAGAAAATTTGTTGTTGTCTTTTTAATCAAAAATGTCACTTTGTTTGAAAGACGTGCTCTCGGTGTCTCGTGCCGATTCTGTCTTAGCGATAGTGCTTTCTTTGAATTTTCACTCAGTCCGCCAGAGTTTGATGAAGTAGCTTTGGCAGAGTTGAAGTATTTGTTTATACTGAGTACCTCAGAATCACTTTTCCTCCTTTTTTTGCCAACATTTCAGCTCATACAACACGGTTGAAATACACGCACTGCGGATTTACATTATTTTATGTACACAAAGTAGAAATACCGCAAGCCAATGAGCTTTTTACCAAACACACGAGATCCTGGATCACCTTTTATATACCCTTGTAATGAATCAACCTTTCGGACAGTTCTACACCCAGTGTCCGTCAGTACATTTTGAGTGTGTGGTACATTTCTTTTTTACAAATTATAACACAGATAACGAATCCCAAAAACTCAAATTACTTGACCATCCAGAAATTTCTTTGCAATAGGCGGCGATTTTTTTCCGGCTGTCGGCTTCTATCTACATCCCTGGATCAGCTCAAGACCTCCTAAAAGCTACTCTATATCATCAAGACATCCAGTTACGTGACTTTTAAGAAATTAGAATCTTGTTTCATTTTGCACCCAAAATAATTTCAACTTGCATTAATATTTTTGTTTTAACTCGACTAAAGGTACATTGTACATGTATCCTTGATACTGCATCATTTTTAACACGCAATAAAGCTCCAAATCTAACAATATTTGCGCCTATAACTCTTTCCGTAATAAGCTTTCAAATGATATAAATATTTATTTGGGTAAATATATATGCAATGCATGACAATTCACCAAATTCGTGTATTTCTTACCCTAAGCTTGGACATCAAACTTCCTAATTTGCACTTTCATCAAGTTTGAAAAACAAAGGACTCTTGGGTTTTTTACTGGGTTGCCAGTATGGCAATCCCAGTCGGAAAGTGGGTGGGATTTGTTTATTTAATTTTTTTTTCCGTGTTGGTAAAAGTCTTGTCTGTCACTCCCCTGGTAAGTGGTGTCTTTGTGCATAGAGCCTTCTGCACGTATTTTCTTAGGATCGAGAGGGTAGTGGAAATGCGTAGATTTCTCTGGTGGACACAGTAGAATCATTAACTTAGCCTGCAATGGCGTCGAAAGTCCTGTAAAACGCGAATGGCGTTTTAGTGGATCCTTAAACAAAATATACCCTTATGGAGCTCAATAATGGAAAGTCAGTTGGATATACTAGGCAGGCGGTGAAAAACCAACACCTAGAATCTCAAAAGCGAGGAGTAATGGACTTCGACAACAATCTATCGCCCGTCGAGCCCAAATGAAAGTGAGCTGTATTTCTAAAATAATATTTTACCAAGTGTGCTGTTATGTAGAACACTGAAACCAAATGGAAAATTCTCTGGTAACTTATGGGTTCAACAAAGACAGAGAACGAATCGAACACCTTACGTGGATCTGTGATCAACTCTGCACAGTCTTCGGGTAAAAAAAATAATTGGAAATGTGACAGCCAAGAATTATTTGAAAGAAAGCTTGTTGTGTATTTTGTGCTTCATTATTCAAGGAAAAGGTTCTTCATGTAAATGGTTTGATCCTGAAATTTAGTTTGTTGCAATATTGCCCATATTTCTCAAGATTGAGTTGCTTCTCTTCACGCACGTAATGAAATAGAAGGGGCTTTTGCCTCTAATAGCAAATATGTCATTGTTTCAAAAAATTGTTCGCTGGAAAAGGTGGCCTTTATGAGTTCATCATGTTTTATGATATGCGAGCTTACAGTAACTGGATAGTTTTTATGGCAATAGTAAAGCATTTTCTTGTCAAAATGAGGTTAGCGTCTTTCTGGTGTGTTAACTATAATTAAATCGTGAGTTTGTATTTGCCGTCTGCCGCGTAACCTTTATTTCCACTCTCAAAATTACCTCCAGAACCTACTTTTTGCGTAGAATAAGCTTTTAGAATGATATTCTTGTTTTGCATAAAGGAAGCTAACAAAATCTGTACCTTGCTGAGTTCCCATTTGTTAGCGTTAATAGTATTTTCGGTCCGACGCTTCTGTTTTATGAGGGGTATATTGCTCTGGTCTCCCATCCAGATACTAACCCTGCCGGGCTTAACTTCAGTGAACTTTGGTATTACAAAGCTGTCAGATGCTCAGAGGGCACGCTTAAACTTGTGGTGAAAAGAAGTTGTGAGGGACTTGAAAATTATCAACATGTCAGCCCAGAAGCCAATGTTTCTCGCTTCTCTTTTATTTGTTATTCTTCAGAGACTGGAATGCTGTAGTTCAATACCACACAATTCAGTGCCTTCTGTAACACATACCACAGGCAACCCAGTGTTTGCTTCACGGAAGCATCTCGTTAAATAGAAACTATGTGCCATTATTGTTATCAAGATATACTGTTGTTATGTACCAGAAACTAGAAAAAAAATTACCAGAATGATGATGTTCCTTTTTCTTCCCCTGCAATATTTCCAAACCAACACCTCTGACAACTTTCCATGCTGGTTGCTTCTTACCATGCTCTGGCTTTTTTGACATCTTTCCTCACTATGTACAAGAAGATAAAAATTGATAAGAAGTGGATCAGTGTTTCATTCTTGGATGTGTAAAAAAAATAAATCATTAACCCTTTGACTCCCAGGCCGGCCTGAACCAGCCGTACTTAGTATTTTACTCTGTCTAACGCCAGATGATTTTACTCATCAATAGGGAACCCCTGGGAGTCAATGGGTTGATAGGATCACCACCTTCAATCAGCCACCTGCTTACCTTGAGCTCAAGTAGAGATACTGTGTGATTTTAAAATTATCTTCTTAAAGAAGAGCAACGTTGTTGTTGTTGCTACTGCTGGGGTGGGAGGGGAGGTAGGAACCAGGCAAGTGCTCAGGCTAGAAGTACCACTGGCAACAAGTTCAGTGTCTGCACATGCACCCTTCACACCAAGGGACAGAATGGAAAACCTGTCGCACTTATCTCCACTTAAACCTACAAAACAAGGAGAAGGGAACTTCAAGGCAGGATAGAATCAAAAAAGAAGGAAGTAATGTGCAGGCAGGTTAGGAATGGACAAAAAAAAAACCAGATTTCTGGGTAGCTTCCAGGGGGTGAACATACGCAAGGTTTCTAAGTAAAATCAATATCCAGGCCCGTGGCTGGATTTTGATCTCAGCCAGGCCAGTCACCATTTTGAGCTTTGAATTTTACCCAAAGGCTATTTTCTTCAAGTGCAAGTTTGGGATTTCACGGTGTGCCATAATTAACCTTCAAGACTAACCGATTAAACCTCAGAGGGCTGGATATGGGGATAAGATGACGTCAAACACTCGCTTGCTTAAAACTGCAGTGTGTAAACGCAGCTCATTTTTCATGCAAAAACAAGTTTAAAAGTCTGAAAGCATAAAACTCTTGTGCTGCATATTTAGGCAAGTGCACATGCATTGCATTTTTAAACGTCATCTTATCCTGCGAAGTGGACAGGTCTTTTAAAGCCTCTCCAATTCAAATGCACTGCATGGAGGGGAACTTTGAGCACTGATTAGACCAGCAGATGGAAAATTCTGATTTACTAGCTAGGATGCAATATGATACATGTACATCCACCTTGTGATGACCAATACCTCTATACCCTGCCTGCAGGAAAATTATTAAGTTTTCCAGAAGCAGAAGAAAATAAAAAGTGCTAAAACTGACATACGTTCATTTAAAAACTGGCAAATGTTTTTAAACTCCACAGAGAACAAATCAAATAGTACATGTAATATGAAGGAAGAACATGGGCAATGCACATTAACATTAATAACACTTCAAAGAGGAGAAATTCTAATAAAAATTATAATACTGCACATGGGTTTTGGCAATATTCATGGCATATTTCTTCACTCACATGCATTCAAGTAACCTTAAACATAACACCTTTTGAAAACAGGGTCACCACTTGCCCAACTGAATAAAACTGCATGGATGTTTTGTTAATCTGCCCTTCAAACAAGTTATCATTTATGTTGCCTGACATTTACCTTTGTTCTTAAAACAGTACTATAAAATCAATAGAATGGTAAATGTGCCATTAAAAAGGTGAAATGCAGAACATTGCTGCACTTTGTGGTCTAATGACTGTTTCAGCACCCTAGACCACGCTTCTACCACCTTCTAACTTAAGATAAAAGTTCTTACAGTTAATTAGCATTTTGGTTCACACTATATTCAACTCTGTACTTTGTAATTTAAACTGAAGATGACAGAAATTTCTGTCAAAATATGTTTTTAAATTTTAAAAGTGTTGCGTTGTTTCTAAAAATAACGATACATCTATCCAGACCTTTTGATAATTTGAAAAGGTATCAAGAAGACAAGGTAGGGCATTTTAGTTCAATTCGTGTTCTTTATTTTCAACTCCTACAAACATTCACAACCCTTATAATATACGCCATTGTTATATACCTACACTTTCGCTCAACAAAATGAGCACTGTGATTGGTTGATTCTTGGTCATGTGCCCTTGATCAAATTCAAGTGTATCCCGACTGGGCTACAATTTTGCAGTTGTTGCCAGCTCTGGGCGTTTTGCTGCAATTGTTGAAGGAAAATTCTAAATATATGACAAAGTACTTTATGCCTGGTCTGCCTGGAAGCTAGTTAGTTTTGTTTCCCCTCAAGTCCTGATGTTCCCCTCGACTTACCCTGGGTACCAAAGGCATTCTCATAGTCTTACTCTCATACACACTCTCATTTTCAACCACCCAGAAGAGCCTCTGGCACGGCACGGAGAGCCATTCCTTTGATAGCCAGTCACACCAATAATATTACAATCCCACTTCTCCGAAAATATCCAGAATTTTGATGTTTTGCTGAAGGTTCCAAGCACTGTGACTGGGTGATTGCAACCCATGCAGTTTGAAGACAACAAAGATCAAATTTGTCATGTATCAGAAAACATAATTAATACACACGTATGTCCTATCAATTGGGGAAACAGGGTTTTTGCTGTTCTTCCCACTTGGTTTGCGAAAAGTTTTTTTAATCAAGGCTTTGTGTTTATGTGAGAAGAACTCGATGATCAGTCATCTCCTTGCATAACGGTGATAATTCCACTGAAAAGGATAGTGTGAGAGAGCAGTTGACAGCAAATAACTTTTATCTTAATAAAGGCTATGGAATAAATATTATAAACAATCCAAGATGAAGTGCTGAAAACTGTCGAAAAGGTAAAGCAGAGTTGATATGTGCTGAGAATGCATTGAACTAGCAATTCGTCTCAAATATCAATCCTTTGTCCACCACAAGCTAAGCTTGAAGTTGCTACTTGCTGATGAATTCCATACGGTTTTAACTCGTTAAAGAAAATCTTGCATGGAACATTTCCTCTGCCACACTCACAGACTGTAATACAGACTGTAATAGGTATTTAATTTTTCGGTTGTGTTCTGTGAGAGAGGCATTCAGTCGTTGTCCGTCTTGCAAAAACCCTGCATGTTTTGAAGCTTGACCGAAAATGTGAGATTTCGATGTCAAATTCCTATTCCATGATTTTAGAAAGCTGAGCGGAGGTAGTTTGAGAATAACCTCCGAAAGTTGAAAACTTAAATTGCATGAAATATTACAAGGATAGTGTTTATGTAAACAGTCAGCGCGCGGAGAGCTCAAGACTCAACTGTGTACTGAAATTTCGATCAAAGTTCAAACATTTTTATCTTGCACAGGTCTTGGCTATGATCTCCTTTGATAGTTTATTTCACCTAGTTTAAGAAATGCAAAAGCCACAGTATTTTCGTAATATCCAAAGACACAGGCTCTGCATGCCCGTGTTTCCAAGTTTGATTAATCCATTTGCTTTCAAAACGATGTGCTATTTCACGTGACTTTGGATATGATCACGAATGGAAAGCATACCGCGAGAAAACCTCTTGTTTCCAGGGTACCCTCGACTTCATCTCAGGAAACATCAGGATTCTAGGGAAAACTGTTTCCCTCGCAACCATACATTGAGTGTATATTGCATAATTGATCGTTGAAGCTCAAATTACAACATTAGCTTGATTCCTCACTGGAGAACAAGCTCAAGGTAGCAACCATACATTGAGTGTATATTGCATAATTGATCATTGAAGCTCAAATTACAACATTAGCTTGATTCCTCAATGGAGAACAAGCTCAGGGTAGCAAGCAAATGATTACTTTGAATTGAGATTTATCATATTTTCATACAATGTAGCATTATTGATCGTGAACAAATCTGCCAACCCTCCCAGTTTCGCCAGGAGACTCCAGGTTTTCTGTCTTTTCTCATGGTCTCCCGACAAAGACCTGAAATCTCCCGGTTTTTTCTGAGAAAACGTTGTGAAATTAAGCTTTTAAAGGTTTAAAGTTTCCAGGAGTACCAAAACATTCTGAAGCATGTCTCCACTCGTTGCCTGTCACTGGAGCGTTGCATTGAAAGGGCTTTTAAGAAATTTCCAAGCCTCAAGTCATATTTTTTTAAGTGAAAGTTTTGCTGAAGAAAGGTTTCAAAGACTGCATTTTAAAACCTCCTATTTGCAGTTATCCTGCTTTTCCATGGTGCACCTATTCAGTTATTTACAGAATTTAACAAGTTGTTGCAGAGAAGTGAGCCCGCAATTCATGTTTTGCAAGAGGCCTTGTTCCTTCAAGATGCAGAAATTGAAAATCTCAACTTGGATGATGAGGAAATATTCAGACCAAACCAAACCATCTTCCTTGGGGGTGTGACAAAGCCTATAATTGATACTCTTGAATGAAGGAGACATTTCAGTAACTTTGTATCAGAAATTCTATGCTGCTTCCCGCTTCTATTTTCAAAGTTCATTAGATTATAATTATTTGAGGAAACTTCCACTAAATGATGAGTTGATCGGAAGTGCAGTTGGGGTTAATGTCCAGGGCTCAGCCGCTGGAAGCACAGTGGGATAGTGTGCAGTATTTTTATGATAGATACAAAACACCTTTTACTCGAGTTTCAATATTGATACATGTACACTGTATGAAAAGCTTTGCGACTGAAGAGCTTTGCAACTATCAAACGCTCAGTGATTTTGAAACTGGTCAGGGTGCATGACAAGATGCTAAAGTAGTGGATTCAGTGGAGGAAGACGGAACCATGGTGTGCCATTATCATGCTGATGTTTTATGGTGGTACATTGGACCAGCAACCTGAAACCTCTGTTCTGAGGTTCAGAAATCTGTCCAAGGTACCCCAACAGTACTCGTAATTCCACACAGCGATGCTGAAGAGGAACGGCTTTTCGGTATAGTACACAAAAATAAAACTGACAGCCGTTCTTCTTTAAACATTGATGGGACACTGTCAAACATTTTGGCCATCAAGCTAGCCAATTCTGAGACAACCACGCCATGCTACAAATGGAAACCTGACAACAAACTTTTTCCGTCATCGAAAAACGCAACTCCATGTACCATTTATAACAGAGACTATTAAACACAAGTTAAAAGAAACAGGATTTACTGGTAACTTCCAAGTTTTAACTCTACAGTTGTACAGCAGTGCTAATAGTTAACCTTCACCTACGTAGAGAATGGTGTCCGTGGTCCACGAGAAAAAGGATAATCTTGAATGTCTTACCTGAATAAAAACGCCACAAACTGAAATTTTCCCTGAAGATAGCTTTTTTTGTTTCTTGCAATAATATTGAATTGGCAAGTTCCAAACTGAACTATTACTCTTGTAATTCGAAAAAAGGTGAACGTAATTGCGAGCCCTTCGTATTCGAATTTGGTCCTTGGTCCGCGAATCATGTAAACAGCCCAAAAAAATACCTGTGAATCCCTATAATTTCTGTACAAACATGAACATTTATTTATTCTTTATCCTTGATATATCTCAGCTACAGTTGTATTGGATGTCGTTGTCAAGAATCTGCTTTTATTTTCAGTTGACCGTCTCCCAACACAAGCTCCATTTCATTTTAAGACCGTTCAGGTATTCCAGTCATACAAAAGAAGGTAACCCATCCATAAACATGTATGAAGAAGAGTTTGAAAATATTCAGTTAAAGGCCAATTTTCACCCTAGACGCAACGCGATTGTTTGTTATCGTTTTGAATCTCGAATAGGATATTCCAATTGGCCAACTATTTTTGTCACACCAGTTCACGCTGTTGAAGACAAGAAACATCGCCATTAGCCTGATTGTCGTGTGGTTTACCGGATGATTTTAACAAGTGAAATCGCTAAAATTACCTTTTATCTTTATGGAGTTGCCTGATTTAGACATTGGAGAATCACTGGGGTGGAATTTTTACAGTTTGCCTATTCAGGGATAGAACAATTCTGAACCTAATGAGCTAGGTGGCATTATTTCAGTGCTGAAATGCATGGCTTACTTATTTAAACTTACTTTTTCTTTGTCAGTTTCGATGTGTTAGGATACCTGGGACGCAGAAGTAAAATGCTCTTGTAAAGATGCTTGTGCTAAAAAGAGTGGCAGGGGTTGCTGTCTTCGTGGAGCGGCGAGCAAACTTCCCCTCTGCAATCGAGGTTTTGCACGGCAGCCATGTTGCATGGCAGGAACAATGAAAATGTTTTGCATTAGAAAGAACATTAGTTCCCATAGGAAAAAGAACCTATTGTTCCTGCCATGCAACATGGCTGCCGTGCAAAACCTCTATTCGTCATGTTGTTCGATACTATTTCGACTTAAATAGCAATATTTTAAAGAAAAAAAACGTTCATGACATACTAGATAAAATTATGAAAATGATAAGTAGAGAACGCATTCAAATCAGACCTAAAAGATTTATCGACGAATAGCTTCTGACAAAGAAGATACTAGAAGGTTTGCTGAGATTTTTCGAATTTTTATAATTTCGTGATACACGAAATCATGCGGGCGCGCGTCGTGTCTAAAGTAAAAATGGGCCTTTACCATTTACTGAATGTTTTCTTTATCTGCTTTGCGAGAATTAAGTTCTCTGGGGTCATACGTAGTAAAAGTCACGGACCAAGGGTTTATGGTCACCTTGCCACCAGGAAGACTCGCCACCAGTAAACTCGCCACCAAGGGTCATCTCGCCACCACCAAATCGCCACCAAGGCATCACCATCTCGTATTGCTTTGGTGACTCTAGTCAGAGCTATTATAGCACTCACCGGCATAGTAATAGTGTGGCATGGTTTCTATAGGTTAGCTTACAAATATTTGTCAGGATTAGCTTCGGTAGTGTAGAGGTTAAGTACAATTCCTCGCAAATCATTGAACCGAGTTCGACATCATTCAACATCGAATTTAATAATTTTTTTTTTCTAGTCCTAGATTAAGTATTTTTTCCGCAATTTGACAGTGAAATTTTCTCGTCCAATGGCATCGCTTGTTTACGAAAGGGAAAATTGCATCACCGAAGAGCGTTTGAATGTTGGAATCACTAAGGGGGAACGAAGCTTTTACAGTGCAGAGTTTCGAAAAGTTTTGAAAACTGGGAAATGCGCCAACTGATCGATCGAAATAAAAATTTCGCCTTGGAAAATATCATATTAGGCTTGGATTATGAAAACTATTAACGGATCAAGGCAAGTCTTCCCCTTATAAAAATCAACACAGCTTCCACTAAATGATGTCCTTGTGATGATTTATTACAAATTTCAAATAAGTAACAATATTTACAAACTACTTGAGGCAACGCACTTTAAAAAACTGAAATCGCTACAATAATTATATGTAGTCAAAAAGCGATGAAACCAATTTCAAATAAATAATAATATTAACAAAATGATTAAAGGATTGAAGGTTTGTAAAAATTCAGGTATCTAGGATCTGGGACCGTTCATGTATGAACACAACTTAAGTAGGCGGAGAGCAGAAATTTTATTGTTACTAAATTCGTCCCAGTGGGTAAAAAGCCGAGCCTGTAGAAGACGATATTTGCGCCTCTGTATACGTGACAGTTTACCCTCAGATATGAACCGGATTTGTATTGTGACCAGCCTGGCCTCTTGGTGAAGAAGGTCAACCAGAAGGTAAAATGGAACTTGGGTTCTTCCGTTAGCGCATCCTATTGGTGGTTCGGATAATGTTCTCTGGCTTGGATAAGGCTGGGCAAGGATTGTCATCTATGCGATTCTCAAGTAATACCTAAAATTCGTGAGAAAAGAAAAGGAATTTTCTTAAAGGGGCTAGGTCACCCAATTTTAGGCAATTTCAGCATTGATCGAATGGTCATAGAATTAACTAAAATATCAAAATAACTGTTCAAATTTGTAAAACATCCGCCCATCTTTTTTCACATTTATATCAGTCTATATCAAAATGTCTTTTGCAAAGCTGGAAAATCATTCTCAGTTGTTATGTGGCCGTGATTTTGCAAATGAAAGACTCTTGCTGTGCCAATTTGACGTTTAGAGCTCATAATTAACAAAATTAAACAAAATTACTCAAAATAGCGTGACCCTGCCCCTTTAACCTACATGAAACACTTATACAAATCTAGAAAACGTACTAAGAACCTTCCTCAGGCTGCGAGTTGATTGAAAACGTTTCTATTTTGCCCAAAGTTAGACATTCTTATAAAACAAAGAGTGTAGTTACCTCATTGACAAAAGCAGAAGTTGGTCTGAAGATCTCCTCTCGCGCGATCTGCTTCACACGAGCTGTAATTGCTGCCGCGGTTAAGGCGCCAATGGCACCGGGATGGCTGTGTTGATGTTGTCCTGCCGAAAACTTGCCATCTCGCTGGATAACTGATGCTTTACATCTGAAGTCTTTGCGGCGTAAGGTACACTGCCAGTCAATGGTTCCGTTTGGGCGTCTCTTGCGGATATTGTAGCTGTAGCCAGTATTGGTGACGAGCTTTACTTTTCCCCGGATAGTTCCCTCCTGAACAAGTTGGTAGGTTATTTCAGTGAACCCCAGCACTTGCTCGGCGTCTGATCTGACTCGAGTGTCCTCTAACGAGCTTTCTTGTGGTGGTGTCCAGGACGGGGGAGGATTTTCATCATCCGGATCAAACATACTCTCGTCTACGATGAAAAACACCAAAAATTAGCCCTGTAATAACAAAGCAATATGGTAATTTCTTGAGGTAATTCCCTTGAAAATGACGTACCATCCAGATTTTTTACAGCAAAAGATGCAATTGTTATGATAATCAAAGACAATTACTTGTCAGTTTCTAGATTCCAGACGTTTTTTTTCACCCCCTATTTTGTTTATCTGATTGACTTTCCATTATTGAGCTCCATAAGGGTATATTTTGTTTAAAGATACACTAAAACGCTATTCGCGCTATAATGAACTTTCGACGCCATTGCAGGTGAAGTTGAATATTCTACTGTGACAACTGGATAAAATCTACGCATTAAAAAGTACCCCCTTAAATTGACCAAAACATACGCACAGAATACTCTACACACCATGACACTACTTAGCAGGGGAGGGACAGGAA
>NC_090884.1:66761683-66771683 GCF_036669925.1 Montipora capricornis
CTGCCACAATAATCAGCTGGTAAACATGATGCATGAAAGGTGTGGTAGCAAGCAAGACGAACATAATCACCATCTTGGATACAGTTATTGCAGGTGGGCAGGTCACAGCAAAGTTGCAGCTTTGGCTCCTTGCCTTTGTCTTTACTCAAATTATATGCTAAGGGCATAGTCTTTGACTCGGCTGTAACCCCAAAGGTTGGGAAATGAAACTTTGGCCAGCTTTTGGATTTGCCATTGCTTGTGCAATCTCCTGGAACCTACATGTGTATAGCATAATTAATAAAGCGTTTTAATGTTAAAACTGAAATTAGTAACAATGATTTTCTGGTCCACTTCAACAATACTTACCACATGGGTTCTCTTCAAGTTTTTTGCTATTTCAGAAAACACTTGTAACATAAAATCTGCTGATTTTCCTGCTATCATCCAATAGTCAAAGCTTGACTCCCCTCGCATATATCTTGGTACAAATGTTTCGCAGAAGTTTGTGAGAAATCCACTTGTTGCTAACGTCTTGGCAACTTTTTCAATAGCTGTAGCATCATCGCAGCTTTGAGTGTGAGCTCTCAAAAGAGAATGCCATATTTCTATCTTTTTTTCCACAAATAAGAAAAGCCACTGTTTTTTGCATTGCCAGTAGTTGGGTAAAGAAGCTTTTTGGTAGTCACAGTCACTTAGGAAAGATAAAGTAGATTTGTCATAATGCTTCCTACGCCAAATATTGAACAGTATAGCCATCTGAGCCATGACAGACATGTACAGTTCCAAGTCACCAGTCCTAAATATTTGGTACTGGAAATACACCAGTGGAATGACATCTTCAAGTAAAAATAGTGTTGAAACAAACTCGTAACTCTTGCATAGACCAAACTTGTTAAGCACCTTTTCACGTACCATTAGCCAACCCAGTAAAGCTGCAGTCACACACAGAGATGATTGGTGTGGCTTAGGCCTGTTTGGAAGAATTCCCCCAAACAAATAGGAGAACATTTTATTAAAAAAATGTTTAAATATAACAACAGTATCTTCTACTGCATTCAGAGAAACATGAAACTGCCCTTGTTCTGGAATAATTGATCCATATTTTCCACTGCAATTGTTTGCAATTAGTTTTTTTGGGTAATACCATCCAGGCCAGTCTGCTGGGAAGGGCAATAGATTTTTCTGTAAGTACATTTGGATGTTGGGATATTTTGTCAAGATGTGATCTATAGATCGTTTTCACTGTCACGCAATAAAAAAATAAATCAAAAACCATCCAGTGGAAAAAGTCAAGACTTCGTGATGTTGTAGAAGATAAATGAAGAAGACACTTCTCCAAGTTTTAGGCCCGTGCGTTTCCCCAAACTTCAGATATTCGTCGAAATGTTTCGCAGAAATTTACAGAGCCCAGTATGAAAACGCCATGTTGGTGCACATCTGTGGTGCACCAATATGGCGGCCGGAAAATAGTGTCAACATCTGTTACTTACTTTGGCTATCTAGGCGAGTGATCATCTGTACTGAACAGACAGCTATTTACTTAAGCACTTTTCCTAATGCTTTAAATTCTAAAAAGGCTCAAAACCATGAGATAAATATATATTTCTCAATAAACTTGATCGTCGCCTCGTGTCACGCACCGCGAAAACTCAGAAATTCAAAATGCTCTGGTTTCCAAACGAAGCAAGCTATTGGGCTTTAAAATTGCAAATGGATACAAATTTACTGCCTCTTATGCCTGATGAGGATAAAAACTTTCGTGGCTCCTTAGTTTTGGATTTTAGAAAATGATGACGTCACGTGAAAACGATCTATAGATTCCTTGCAGTGTTTCAGGCTTTTTAAGTCTTGCTCCCATTCCTCCAAAAGCTGGCATGTTTGTAGAGTTTCAAGATCTTCATCAATTGGCTGATTGTATACCCTGGGAAACATACATGTACAAAAAAATCTCAAAATAGCATTGCAGGTTCCAAGGTGTTGTGGATATGAATGTGTAAAAATAGTAGAATATTTTTATAATTTGACACATGTAATTCTTAATAATAATGGTGTAAATAAAATATGTAGTAGATATATATCATGTGCTAATAATCATGAAAATGCATCTTTTTACTTGTGAGTGAACCTCAGTTTTGAAAGAAGGGTAGTTCTGGTATACCTTAAATTTTTCACCAGTTTGTGGAAATTGCCAGGATTTAAATTTTTCATTTCAACTGGAAGCTGATCAATGAAATGGTTTTTCATGTCTTGCAGCCCTTTGGTAATAAGCTTTACAACGGCATCAACGTCTGCTCCCCCAAGACAACACTTGTTTTCTCCCCTGATGGTTACAGTGACTTGTCGGTGTGGGCTGACATAGTTCTTTTTTATTGCAGGGATTCTTGGATGTATGTCCACCATGGAAGATGCCATGTGGGCTACCATTGTCTTTTTGAGGTCAGTAGGGACATGCTTAGTGTGGATGTTATGATAATCATCCAAGAAGTTGACCATGAAGTAGTCATGCTGAAAGCCAAAAAAGATTTAATCCATGACATTTAACTACACTGTATAATTATTTTTATTATTTGTCTGAAAAGATCATAATACTGTATTTTTATGTCTAAAGTACAAAGTTCTTACATTGCATGGTGTAAACTTGTTTTGGCATGTGGTAGCATTACTTACTGCAAGAGCTTGTTGTATTTGCTCAGAAACATGAACGTTGTGGTCTTTGGACATGGTTTTCTTCATGTTCTGTACTGTCCTTGGATTCACTGAGTATCCTAAAACTGGTCCAGGTGATAAGCCCTGTAAGGACAGTCCACTAAGGGATGAATAAATTCCACTGTCTTTTTGAAGTTGACATGTCTTCTGTGACCTGAAATTGGCACAGTATTGCAGTCTGTATTACTGTCATAACAAGTCATGTTTACAATAATCCAATCTCTCTACAGTTTGATATTGTAAATCACAAAAAGCACCATTGAGTTGTATCATTTCGGTTAACTAGACCCATTATTTAAGTAACAATTCTGCATTTATCCATCAAAGCCCAAAAATAAACTAAAAAGTTGAATACAAACCTGAAGTATGCCAAAATGTGTAATAGTGACACTGTTCGTTGTCTTTGCAGGGACTCCCTCTCTTGGGATACCCTCTGGTTGTCACGTGTTATTGAACTCAGCAGCAGGTCAAATAGTCCAGGGGAGTTTTTTTCACAGAATTCTCTCATTACTGTTGGATCATACAGGGGTACTTGTGGCTGGGTCTCATAATAGTGGAACATAGCAGTTTGACACTTGCTAACCAACTGGTCAAATGTAAATTCTGGAAATTGTAATGTACATAAAATTTATTATAAAGTTAAGAGCGGACAATACCTCTCGAACTTGAAACTACAATAACTTCTGTAGTTATATTTTTTTTGCAATGTACATTCTCTTTGGAGGTAATTTTATACCTGAAGTAGTTTCCTTTCCTTGCAGGGTTGTCTGGCTGTCACTGATGTGAATCTTTGATGCTGTATTGACCTACAAATAAAAGATCAATACGATTTTTTATAGGCAATCATGTCTGTCTCTTTGTAATCGTTCCTTTTAGTTAGTGTATGAAATCTATTCGTTATTATTGTTATCATTTATTTTCTTATTTTTGTCATTTTTCATTTTTTTATTTTATTATACCTGTCTATTTCCACACGATTCTGTAGAGATTTTATTGGCTACAGACAAATGAGAGGTTTCAGTCTGTCTCTGAAAGTAAAAGATATAAAAAAAATTTGACATCACAAGATTGTGGTTTGTAAAAGTTATTTGATGAGGAAGAATTGTTTCCTGTGACCGTTCATTAAATCTGTGGGATTTACCTGCACTTTGGCATTTGAGAAAAAAAATGTGTATGCATTTTAATAGGCTTACTCCCTTGCAATTTAAATTAAACATTAAAAAAACATGTAGCTCATTCAATCATTACCTTTTTCGGAGGACTATAATCTTGTTCATTTTTGAACACCTCATCTGCGGATTTCCTGCAGCTGGTGCACCATCTGACACCAGGACGGTAGCCACGCACTGTTTGCCCGATCCGATCGAATATTTTGTAGAATCTCTCCGGTATGTTTTGATGATGAAGCTCCTTTGAGTGCACAGGAAGTGGACATGCACAGAATTTATTTGATTCGCGGTAAATTCTGGTCCAGTGTAGGGTGCATGCCCAAGCATCTGTCGTACCACCAACGTACCTCGCTATTGCGATATTTAACTTTCTTATTTTCCCTTTGCATTCTTCTCCTGTTCTGGTTTTTTTATGAAACCAGCATGTTCGCCCACCGGAACTTCCCTTCAACCACACGCACATAAACAACACAACCCGTGCGAGCAGCATTTTCGCGGCAAGAAACCCAACTTCGTAGTCAGTTTTCTACCAGTGTTCAGAAATGAAACTATGGTGTTCAAGAGATATTTTGTGTAACTGTTTCTGCACAGTCTTCAGAGTGAAGTCCAAGCTTATCCTTGCAAAATGGGTCTTATCCCAGGTGGAAAACCTCGGCGCTTTTCAGTTTTTTAAAAATGCCGCCATTTTACGTATATGTTGCTATGGATTCACATTGTCTTTCCCAGTCTCTCACGCGCGAGCTCGTGACCTGCGCAGTCATTTTTCAGCGCTGTCGGCTGCGCCATGGAAGAGGTTTCACGTGACAAATTTCGACCAATGAGCAGCGTCATGGTGGACGAAAAGTTTTATAGGGTTGATACTTGGAGTAAGCCAACGTATAGTGTACCGGTATTAAATTAAAACAAAAGCGACTGCTTCAGCCTGCGTAGCAGGTGGTTTGGTAAATTTTAGAACCTTCTTTCCACCAAGGTTGATTTTCGAGTGATCGTTTGAATACAAAGGTCACGCGAAAAGCAAGCGAAGGGGGAGGGGGCGAGAAGAACGAGCGGTTTCTCACTTCTTCATCTCGTCCCTTCCCCTCTCGCGTTCTTGTTTGATTTCGGTCCGAGGTTTTCATACGGCCATATTCAAAACGATCACTCGAAAGTCAATCCCAGCGGAAAGAAGCGTCTAAAATTCGCCAAACCGCCTGCTACGCAGGATACGACTCCTTTAACAAGTGGAGTGATATAAAATAAATATCAAAAGGGGTCAGTAGTTTTTTTAGAAATCACAGACTTTTTGGGCGTATAACCCTTCTTCAGAGGGTCCAAAATAGGTTTTTTCGATCCCGCACCCCCGCCGCTATTCTCACTCATGTTTATGCCGCGGAATTCCAGAATGCGTGGGTTACGTAACTCCTTTTGTGGATTGCGCGATGCATAATAAAGTGATGAATTACCACGTGCAATATCTCCTTACTTAAAGATCTGTTTTCGTAGATTCGTGGTATTTCGAAAGAGATACGCAAGCCGGTAAGTCTGAAGGGGTTTTCTGCCCACCCCCCTCCTTTTCTGCGACGTGATACACAGCCAGTGCTTTCTCATCCAGCCGCTCATTGCCTCGGCCACAATCTTTTCCCATAACTCAACCACGCCGTACAATGAGCGGCATAATTAATGAACTCACATTAAGCAGTGATATAATGACTTGACTTAGACGCAAAAGTTCACTTAGACTGAAAAACGCTACTTGCAGAGGATTGATATGAGTCTACATTATGTGCTTGCATTTCTAGATGGAAGTTAATAGACCAATTCGGCTAGCTCAGTGTTGAACCCAATTCAGATCCTTCGGGAAAAAAACGTTTTGTTCCAAATATTTCCATATGAATGCTACATTATCATGCAAATGCAATACACAAAGAATCTTAACCCCAAGAGATTTGAGGTACAACATTGCGTCAGCCGAATTGATCTATGACATGCAGTCCTGCACGTACTCCGTCAGTGTGTTTTTTGCGAGCGTCGCGCAGTCTGCATAAGAGCCTTAAAATTATATTTTTGCGCAGACGTGCGTGTCTTTAAGGCCCGTTTCAATCGTCGCATTTCACATGTGCCGAATCTAATACAAATGAGCGAAAACAATAGATTTTTCTCATTTGCATTAGATTCGGCACATGTGAAATGCGACGTTTAAAACGGGCCGAAGAGATTTACCTGTTTTGTATGATATTATCGGAGCTTTTAGGCTCCATTGTTCCATCAATATCTGTTTAAGATTTTTAACTGCTGGGTGGTACGTAGTGACAAAAGGCAAAAACCTCTCGTTGGCCTTTTTCTATGGTTTTGTTTGGATAGCCACGTGCTCTCAGGCGTTGTTTGAACTCCTCAAGGCTCTATTCAAATCATGTTGTTTTCAAAGAGTTCATCCTAAGAAGTCTCATTGCCTTAACATTAATGAAGCCATTTTTTACGCCTGGGGGGTGGCCGCATGAGTTGAAGAGTGTATATTGAAAAGTTTCAGTCGGCTTATAATGAGTTTTAAACTACTGTGTCGAGGAAAGTAATTTCGTTGATGGTCATGAAGGGGTAAAACGGGAGCTGGGATTGACCTGATTTTTGGGTGGGAAAACGAGATTTGATCACTGGAAAACGGGAGTTGTGTCTGGGAATGGGAGATAAAGTGTCCTTGCTGAGAATGGGAGTTGAATGGCTGAGAATGGCGTTCCTGGCCACTGCTATGTGAGAGTGAGGACATCCTGATGCCAACAGACTTGTTTTTAAACCTCAAAGCTTCCTACCTACAACATACCTTTAGACTAGCAGGAATCCACTTACCTAAACCCACTGCAACCAATGCAATCGAAAAGAAAAAGCGCAGATGAGGTATTGGCATGGCGCCATGGTAAATGTGTCAGGCACAGGAACTGAAACGTCCTTGAACGTACCCTACCGATTTGTAAGACCTTTGGGCCTAGCGATTGTTGTGAGTCTAGTGAAGAGGGCGAAGACCCTGAGGAGGATACTAGTAACGATACTTATATTGACGAATTTTGTAATAACGATGATGATAACAGTGACTCGGAAAGTGAGGTAGAGAAGCGGCAGACCTCACCATTTAGAATGCTTTCATGTGCCAGGTGATAGCAGGCCTTTTTCAGCGGATTTTTCAGTTTTCCCGGATTTTGTTTAGCGTTTTTTTCCTTCTTCACTTCCCGAATTCTTTCCTTACGCGGAGAAAACTGCTTTTCCAAAGCTTCCCTTTTCGTAATAAATTGCAACGCAGTTTTATTATGTCAGAGGTTTCAGATGAAGTTGGCGGAGTGAGAAGATTTCGCCATTGCGCGCATGTCAACGAACGCAACGTGGTTGAAAAAGATCGACTTACTTTTAACTTGCGTCACGTGTTACTCCTAAAGGACAAACAGAAAATTGCGTGAGCGGCATAGGTCCGAGTACTGTACATTTTTTACGTGGTTTCTAAGGGTCTTTTAGGGTCTTTTGGCCAAATTTTTCATTCTCCAAGCAAATTAAAAAAGCTATTCAACTCATAACGCGAGGTTATTTACTATCCCGTATCCCGCCTACGAAAACGGAGCACATCCCGGTGTCGCCGTCGTATTTTTATCCCACATCCCGCCTCGATTTTAAGCCCCATCCCGCATCCCGCTAAACTTATGTTGGACCCTCTTCTTCAGTGTGAAGAAAACCTTACACTGCTTTGTTTGCTTGAGGTTCGCTTGAGGTGCTATACTTTCTTACACTTGTTTGCTTTCTTTCGCTGCTTTGCTTGCTTGAGGTGCTTGACTTGCTTTCACTGCTTTCCTTGTTTGAGGTGCTTTACTTTCTTAAACTGCTTTGCTTTCTTACCAATGACTGCTTTACCTCCGTACCCTGCTTTGCATTCGTGAGGTGCTTTAATTCCTTACACTGCATTGCTTGCTGGAAGTGTTTTACCTTCCTACACCGCTCAGCTTTCTTAAACTGCTTTACTTCCTTTCACTGCTTTGCTCGCTTGAGGAGCTTGACTTGCTTACACTACTTTACTTGTTTACACTGCTTTTCTCAACACTATTTTTAAGTGCTTGCTTGAGTTGCTTTGCTTGCTTGAGATGCTTTACTTCCTTGCAATGCTTTACTTGCTTACACTGCCTTGCTTGCTTGAGGTGCTTGGCTTGCTTAATGTGTTTGTCTTAGTTAAAAAAATGCGTGACAGGCCTACACTGTCTCCCTGAAGTGGATTTGTGTTTCCAACTAATTAAGATACCTTCAATTTACACTTTGGCCTTGACAAGCATGTCCTCATTGGGAGATTTTCCTCTTTTTTATGTGATATGGGAGGAGGCTGTTTGAATATTCTGTTCAGCAATGGCTCATTTTGAATTAAGCTCCAGTTTTGCGTCAGTATTGCCTTAACGGTTGATACTGCTGGGTGATGTGGTTGTAACAAATGGTAAAATCTTTCCACCATTTCTTGTTTTTTGTAGTAAAGCCGATTGTCTTTCGAAGAAGTTGACCTCAGATAATGTTCTGACCGTTATAGTTGTCAACAAGTCTTATGAGAGCGGTGAAATCCCGGAGGACTGGCAAAAAGCAAAAGTTGTTGTCAATATATCTATAAAAAGAGCTCTAGGAGTGATCCTAGCATTTATCGGCCATTATCGTTAAGCTGTATTTGCTGTAAACTATTAGAGCATACAATCACTAGTTCAATTATCCGACATTCACTAGTTCAATTATCCGACATGCCAATGACCAGGGCATCCTTTATCCTTTGCAACACGGCTTCAGGACTGGAAGATCATGTGAGACTCAATTATTAAGTTTTATAAAATGACCCGTGTTAGCGGCATGCACGACGGTCATCAAGTAGATGCTTTATGAGTGCATTTTATAGCAAGGCATTTGATAAGGTTAGCCACGGGCTCCTTATTAGAAAGCTGGACCATTACGATGTCTGCGGTTGTACCAATAAATGGACTGAAGCCTTCCTGACTGAAAGATCCCAAAGGGTAGTCTTGGAAGGAGAATTTTGTGACAGTGCGCAAGTTCTCTCTGGCGTTCCACAATGTTCGGTACTCGGGCCATGCTTATTTCTTTCCTACATTACGATCTACCAGAATCCTTGGTCTCCAATCTTAGAGGGGTTGTTCGTGGATGACACTATTGTATACCTGACTATTAATGCTGATAGTCAAGTCCTCCAAGGTGATCTTGATAACCTGGCTGTTTGGGGAAAAGAATGGAAGTTTCACCCGGACAAGTGCAAGGTTCTTCGTACAGGGCGTAAGCACAATTTTGTGCACCATGATTACATTCTACATGAGAAAACCCTAGCCTCAGTTAAGTCAGCTAGCCATCTTGGTGTCACGTCAACTAAAGATCTTAACTGAAACGAGCATGTTAATCGCACGGCCTCTGATTTAAAGGCCAATAAAACTCCAGGTTTTGCTTGGAAGAAAGTTAAGACTATCTCGCCTGTTCTTAAGACTTCAGTCCAACAGAGAAGGATGGACAAGGGTCATGTAACACTCCTTGTATCTGAGCGCTGCCTTAGACACGGTCGATCATGACATCCTGTTTCGAAGATTGCAGTCACTGCTACGCTTACGTGGTAATGTGCTTTCCTGGTTTCAACCTTATTTGGAGGACAGAGTGCAGCGGATTTCGGTTGATGGCACAATCTCTGACACTTTGCTTTAGATTACAGTGTTCTAAAACACCTGTCAGATATGGTTATGACGAATATGCAGACACCACAACCGACCGCGTGCGCCATGTTGCCTATCATCTAAGTGAGGTAGATGAGCCTTCAACCATACAAGAAGCAAAGTCAAGTGATCATGCTGCAGAGTGGAAAGTGGCTACGGATGCAGAGTACAATTCTCTGATTGAGAACAAGACATGGAAGTTGGTTGAATTACCCCCGGGTCGGAAAGCTACAGGATGCAAATGGCTGTTTAAGCTGAAGCATGATGTGGACGGTAGACTGGAACGTTTTAAAGCACGTGTAGTAGCCAAGGGTTACGCCCGGAAATATTGGATTGATTATGATGAAATTTTTTCGCCTGTACTTCGTTTCTCTTCGATACGCTTTTTGCTAGCGTTTGCAGTCCAGCATGATTTCCTTATTCATCAGATGGACGTTGAGACAGCTTTTC